>NW_027187378.1:18359083-18370091 GCF_028583685.1 Petaurus breviceps papuanus
TGTGTGTGTGTGTGTGTGTGTGTGTGTGTGTGTGTGTGTGTGTGTGTAAGAGAGAGAGACAGACAGAGAGAGACAGATAGACAGACAGACAGACATACAGAGAGAGGGAGAGAGAGAGAGAGAGACAGAGAGACAGAGAGAGAGACAGAGAGAGAGAGAGAGAGAGAGACAGAGAGACAGAGAGACAGAGAGACAGAGAGAGACAGAGAGAGAGAGAGAGACAGAGAGAGAGAGAAGACAGACTCCTACTCTGGTAGTTTTTAAGACAGCCCATTCTGACTACACAGCCAATGGAAAGAGCCTCCTCCCACTGATGAGGCATTGCCCATATAGAAAGTGTTCTGGGCATGGGCATGTGCCAAGACCCTCTTGCATTCTTGTAAGTTTAAGACAGTTAATGTTACTCTCAGAAGATCACATCCTGGAATTAAATCCAGATTTCCTGATCATAAATCTTATCACCAAATTACACAGTCATCCATGGGTCTTCAAATATAAAATAATGGAGTTATGCTAAATGACTTCAAAGATCTTTCAACTTCAAATATTTTAAAAACTAAAGGTTCTATTGTATGGGCGAGGGTCAATTGAACACTTCTATCACTCCATTACAATTGAAATAACAAACTAGATACTATATAGTGTTACCTCTACCATGTGAGAATGCAATTATTGAATCAATTGATCAGGGATTTGTAATAGGTAAGGACAAGGCCTCAATATTGTGCTCAATCAATAAATCAGAGATGTTAAACTAATGTATATACTGATATATACCCTATTGGTCATTTGTAAAATAAAAAGCCAACCTGAAAATCATTTTTTGAGTGTTTAGAAGCTGAGAGAAGAATTGGAGTAAAGTCCTCAAGAGGAAAGTGCTGGGACTGGGGAGAAGAATCTCTCTTTCTTCCCTCCTCCCTTGATCAAAGATGGCATTTTTAACTTTGTAGTATCAGAGGATTTGAATTTCTAATTACTGTCCTAGCAGCATCCTAGGATTAACAATTATTGATGGCAGTTTTCATTGGGATACAAGGACAAACTTTACACTGAGGAAAGGGTACTTCACAACTTTACAAGAAGTCTAGCCAAACTTATATACCCAAGGGAGCCATCATGTTGGACCTTTGAAGTAGAGAAAATAATTCATCTGTAATGCTATAAGCACTAAATTTGAGTCCTTTTGCTTTTTGTTCTGGTAGGAGAGTTCATCATAGACTGTCCAACTGTTCTTCCTCTACTGACTTAGTAGCTCCCTATTTGCTCCCCCCACTTTTTAAACTATGTGATTTTGACTGATTGATTGCATCTAAGTGAAAACTATTGGGGGAACACACTAGTTGGGGCTCATGAGCTGTATATGTCTTCTTGAGTATCAAGACACTAAAAAAGACACTCCCGAACTCCTCTGGACCCCTTAGGGGAAATGTAGCTAGCTTTGCTCTGTGGATCTGTTATGAGAATGGGAACCTAAGATCTTCCCTGCCACTAGCCCCTTTGATAGGCTAAAGTGACTGTGAGAACCTTCCTTGATTTGAAAATATACTCTGCCCCCTAATAGGCTGAATGTGGTCACATGGAGCCTGTGGCGGGAGGCTTATTTTTCAGAAATGCCCACAACTTTTTGCTTCCTGATTGGGCAGTGGGTCAAGAGGATTGTGACATTCTCTGAGCCAGGAGAAGGCTATATATACCCTGATGTGAGGTTTTGTTTTGGGGCTCATTTTGAGAAGAATTATGTGATTTGACCAGATGAGTCTCTGGGCAGCTGTTGAACCCCCGGCTTTGAAAACCCAGATGTTGGTGCTTCCCTCTCTGGTAACTGTGACTAGGTATGGATGTAATGGTCAGACAGTTGAAAGCCTGTCTGCTGATATTTCTCTGTATTTGTTGTCTTGCTTGTAACTTGATTGTATTCTCTGAAGTTCAGGGTTCTGGCCCCTGAACTAGGTAAATGCTATACGTTTGATTAAAGCAAGATTGTTAACCCATTTTGAGTTGCTTTCATTTAGAAAAGCAGATCCAGGAACCTGTGTTGGCAGCCATCCTGGGTATCCTTGCTGCAACAGGATCAAACTTAATAGTTGTAGAATAGGTTGGGAGAAGCCTCCAGAGTCAGAGTATGGACTATACTACAATCTTGATTCCTTGTTAGTAAGAAGGTAAAGTCCATAAAACTATAAACTTTGTTGTCACCCAACCCTAGTGTTTTAATGACTCTTACTAGTAAGGTATTTCCTTTTATGATGTGCATGAATCTTTCAGGACTGCCCTAATCTTGAATTATTTTTCTTTTTTTTTTCTTCATGGTATATGTAGTTATAATTCATATTATATAGGTGTACATAGATGTGCATGTATATATGAATGTATAGATGCAACACACAACATATACACATGTATATGTATGTGCACACACATACACATGCATACATGCATACACATACACATGCATATACATATATATACACATATATGCTTTTTGTGCAAATAGAAATAAGCTTCTGGAGGAAAAGGACTATGTCTTTCTTATCTTTGTATCTGTAGCTCTTAGCAAAATGTTTCTTGATTTTCTTTTTTTGTAGGGCAATTAGGGTTAAGTGACTTGTCCAAAGTCACATGGCTAGTAAGTGTGTCAAGTATCTTAGGTCCAATTTGAACTCAGGTCCTCCTGATGCCAGGTCTGGTGCTTTATTCACTGTGCCACCTAGTTGCCCCCAAATGTTTCTTGATTGATCATTGGTAGACTGTTCTCTTCTGCCCTATATCCTCTCTACACAAGTTAAAAATTTCTAAAAGGTAAAATAATTTTCTTCCATTAAAAT
Source organism: Petaurus breviceps papuanus (assembly GCF_028583685.1). NCBI lineage: Eukaryota > Metazoa > Chordata > Mammalia > Diprotodontia > Petauridae > Petaurus > Petaurus breviceps. Next base: position 18,361,909 of record NW_027187378.1, read on the forward strand.
TCAGGTCCAAGTTTGTCTCTAATTTTTATTCTCTGTATCCAAATCTTTTCTCCAGGTATGAGAAAGATATGAAATTCCAGCAGCTTCAACATCAAGGCAATGCCCTGAATATTCTGAAATAGGTATGGGAACTAGGCCTAGAAACAGTGAGGACATTCTGTATATCTGCAGTCCAATCTGCATATGTCCATAGGCTGCGACTGTGAGTACTGAGCACTGCATCCTTGCTGTTTATTGTTCCCATAATTCTAACTTCCTTAATTCAGTTGTCTTTTAAATGAAGGTATATCCAGTTATTCCTTACATTGACTAGGATGGCATTATTATAGGATGTCTGGGTTAGCTATTTGATCTTCTGCTCTCTTCTTTGTATGCTCTGCTTAGGGTCAGGGTCCTTGGCCTGGCTTCAAAAAAGATTACCTCATCTGTGTTTCATAGACTTCAGGTTTTGTTGTGGAACTAAACTACTTAGTATATACTTCTTTTTTTAATTTTTTTATTTTTTTTAAGCAATCGGGGTTAAGTAACTTGCTCAAGGTTACATGGCCAGTTATTTCTGGGTGTGGTGCTGAGTGTCTGAGCCCGGGATTCAATCTCCAGGTCATCCCAACACTGGAGCCGGTGCTCTTACTCGCTGAGCCACCTGGCTGCCGCTGGTATATACTTCTAAGAATGAGAATTTGTATTGAAGAACTTTTTCTTTATCAGAGCCAATGAACATTGTTATATGATCAATGATGAATCTTGGCCCATAGATAATACTTGAGTCCTCTACCTTGATCTTAAAAAGGAAAAAAAAAACTGAGGTCAACTAGTTAATAAAAGAATAGTCCTAATGAGTAGACTTAGCACTGTTAAGTCAACTTACCTCTGATTAGTACCTTCCTTATCATTAAGACAAAAACCAGAAATCTTGTAATTCAGTCCTATCTAATCTGATCTAACTAGCAAGCATCTATTAAAGAACTATAATGTATTAGATATCAGAGACACATAAACATATAAACTTGAAGAACTGCTACTGGATCTATAATTACTAAAGTATTTTATGAATTCCCTGTTCTATGCCCAGGCATCTGGAAAAGGAAATGGCAAATAAGTCTAGTATCTTTGCCAAGAAAAACCCAAATGGAGTCACAAAAAGTCAGACATGAAGGAAATGACCAAACAACAACAGATATGATTTAATTTTAATTGTTTTCTCAGGTTATGGTTTACATCTAGACCTACCCCACCCTCAAAAAAAAGGTAAGTAAAAAAGTAATCAGTATGATTCATGTATAAGAGATTCTATTAATGTGTACAAAAGGAATATTAAATACAGGATATTTATAAGGGTACTTTTGTTAAAAGGACGCTTAAATAAGGATTTAGTGACTTAATTTATATCAACCTTAAAATCTGCTATGAGGATGATGCCTAAAACTAATCAGAATGTAAAGAAATTTGTAGACTGCTAATTATGCATTTTACCCTTCACCATAGATTTATAATGTCCAAACAAGGGCAGGGGGGTGGTGGAGCCAAGATGGTGGAGTAGAAACAGAACTTCCATGTGACTCCAGCTTCCACCTCCTCTAATACATGTAAAAAGTGACTCTAAACAAACTTTATAGCTACAGACTCATAAAGTGATTGAGAGAAACAAATCTCTTGCTGAAGGAAACCTGGCAGGCCAGCAGGAAGGGTCCATCACAGCATGCTAAGAGCAAAACACAGTCCCAACTGAGCTGTGGTTTTAGCCCCAGGGTGGCCCTGACCAGTGGCAGCTGGACCAGACTTCATGAGAGTAAAAAACCAGGAGCTATAGCGGTTTTCACACTTCACAATACACAAATACCAAAGACAAAGTAAAAGGTCAGTGTGGAACTTTGTTGGAACAGGGGAAGAGTGGTCTGGCTGCTACCCCTGGGTGATATGTGTAGGAGGTACAGTGGCTACAACTGCTGTGGTGTGGCTGCTTCTGGAACACCTGGTCTGCAAATTGTAGGGGGACCAAGTGACCATTCAGAAGGTAATCACTCTTGCTTTGACCTAGTTGGATCTGGAGCACAGTCTTGGGTGGTGGTCCTGGGGTGTGTGATCAGTGAGCCTATAGAGAGGGCTGTAGAGAGGGTGCCCATCTCCAGTAGCTGCAAAACCCCCAGCAATTTGGGACAAAGATCTCTCCATTTTGGAAGCAGAGTTCTACTGTGGCAAAAAGCTCAAAAGTCAAGTAATTGGCTGCCCATATGAGCAAGCAGAAGAAGCACAAATAGACCATAGAATACTTTTTGGGGTACTAAAAGGATCAAGGCATGGAGCGGGACACAGACATCAAAGTCAGAACACCTGCATCAAAAGCCTCCAAGAAAAATATAAACTACTTACAGGCCATGGAGGAGCTCAAGAAAGATTTTGAAAATCAAGTAAGAGAAGTAGAGAAAAAATTGGGAAGAGAAATAAGAATGATACAAGGAAATCATGAAAAGTGAGTCAACAGCCTGAAAAAGGAGACCAAAATTATACTGAAGAAAATAACACCTTAAAAAATAGACTAACTCAAATGGCAAAAGAAGCCCAAAAAAGCCAATGAGGAGAATGCTTTAAAAAACTGAATTTGCCAGATGGAAAAGGAATTTCAAACACTCACTGAAGAGAATAACTCCTTCAAAATTGGATTGGAGAAACTGGAAGCTAATGACTTTGTGAGAAATCAAGATACTATAAAACAGATCCAAGCAAATAAAAAATAGAAGACAATTTGAAATATCTCATTGGAAAAACCACTGACCTAGAAAATAGATCCAGGAGAGATTATTTAAAAATTATTGGTCTATCTGAGAGCCATGACCAAAAAAAGAGTCTAGACATCATCTTTCAAGAAATTATCAAGCAAAATTACCCTGATATTCTAGAACCAAAGGACAAAATAGAAATTGAAAGAATTCACTAATCACCTCTTGAAAAAGATTCCCAAAAGAAAACTCCTAGGAATGTTATAACCAAATTCCAGAGTTCCCAGGTCAAGGAGAAAATAACTGCGAGCAGTCAGGAAGAAACAAATTGAATATTGTGGAAACACAATCAGGATAACACAAGACCTAGAAGATTCTACATTAATCGATCAAAGGGCTTGGAATATGATATTCTGGAGGATAAAGGAGTTAGGATTAAAACCAAGAATCACCTACCCAGCAAAACTGAGTACAATGCTTCAGGGGAAAATATGGTCATTCAATGAAATAGAGGACTTTCAAGCATTCTTGATGAAAAAAAAAGAGCTGAACAGAAAATTTGACTTTCCAAAAAAGAAGCAAGAGAAGCATGAGAAGGTAAACAGGAAAAAGAAATCATAAGGGACTTATTAAAATTGAACTATTTACATTGCTATATGGAAAAATGATAATTGTAATTCATAAGATTTCTCAGTATGAAGATAGCTGAAGGAAATATATATGTGTATATATATGTATACATACATATATGTATGTATAGGAGGATGTATGTGTATGTAAATATATATGTGAGTGTGGGCATTTGTATGTTCATGTATACATAATCAGAGGGCACAGAATGAATTAAATAGGAAGGGATGATATCTAAAAAATTAAATTAAGAGGTCAGAGAGGAATTCATTGGGAGAAGAAGAAAAGGAATGATAGATTAGTGTAAATTATCTCATATAAAAGAAGCAAGAGGAAACTCACAATGGAGGGGAAGAGCAGGAAGGTGAAAGGCAATGTGACAACCTGATTCTCATTGAATATGACCTAAGGCGGGAATAACGTACACACTCAATTGGGTATCTTACCCTACAGAAAATAGGGGGGTGAGGATAAGAGGGGGAGGACAGAAGAGAGGGGAGATTGGGGGAGTGTGTAGTCAGAAGAAAACATTTTTGAAAAGGGATAGGGTCAAAGGAGAAAATAGAATAAGTGTGGGGCGGGATAAGATGGAGGGAAATATAGTTAGTCTTTCACAATATAACTACTATGGAAATGATTTGGGTAACTACACATGTACAACTTATATTGAATTGCTTATCTTCCCAGTGGAGGCAGGTGAGGAGGGAAGAAGGGAAAAAAATCTGGAACTCAGGGTTTTAAAACAAATGTTTAAAAAATTGTTTTTTTTTTTTACATGCAACTGGGAAATAAGATGTACAGGTACTGGGGTATGGAAATCCATCTTGCCAAACTAGGAAATTAGGGGGGTGAAAGGGGAGGATATGAGAGGGAACAGATTAGGGGAAGGGGTATTCAGTAGGCTTGCTATTTTGGGGTGGTGGCAGGGGAAAGATAGGGAGAGAAAAATTGTAACTCAAAATCTTGTGGAAATGAACGCTGAAAACTAAAAATAAATAAATAAAACAAAATTAATGTCCAAACAATTAGCTGCTGGTAAAATGTCCAATCTAGGGTACATGATCTTCTTGCTGGCTGTATATCCTCCACAATAATCCTAAAATGATTTTTGTAGGTTCCTCCACTACTGTTATCCAGCTTCTGAACTATGGAACTTCCCTAGTTCTTGAACTCATAAGAATGCCTCCAAGCCTGGACATGTCCAATTCAATATATATGTGTATTTGCAAAATATCAGGAAAAAAAAGTCACAAAGATGTAACCCAGATTTAGCTCAGGTTTGCTCAGCTAGGAAGTTTTCTTTAAACACAATGTCCTCATAGCTACATAGAGGTCCGGGAAAAGAGTTGGGTCAGTTCTCTTCTCTCAACCTCCTTTCAGGAAGTACCATAAAACAGCCCCAAAATGAAAGAGAAGTTGAGGCATTGAGTAGGAACAGATGACCTTTCCTGTACCTAATCCACATTGTACACTGAGTATGTTTTTACTTCTCCCTCTTTGGGGAGACTTTAGAAAGTGAGTCTTTCACTTTAATACATCTACTGCATCATCAGATCTTCTAGTTCCATATCATCTTGAAGTACAAGACCTTTAAAATTAAGCCACACATGGCAGGAAGAAATCCCCAAAATATCCCCACTGTCAACCAAAGCTTATATAATAACTTTTCTTAGAATGCTTCATCAGATGACCTCTCTAGGGTAGTTCAACCACTTTATAGATAGAATGAAACAATGGTTTCTATCCTCAAAGATCTTAAGTCCTACTTAGGGGATGCAACATATGGAACAGGAAGCATATACATGATAATTTAAGAAAAGAGAGAAATGCTAATAAGGGAATAAGGAAAATCTTCTAAGAGGAAATGACACAAGGACCAAACCTTTATGGAAGTTAGGGTTTATGAGTGTCAGAAATGTGGAGAAAGTACAAACATAGAGGAAAGCCAATGCAAAGTTACTAAAGCAGGAAGGAGATAATGCTGAATTAAAGAAAGAGAAAATAAGCTAATTTGGCTATAACATAGAGTACATGAAGGAGAGTATACAATGAAAAGCTCATATGGGCTTATTGTGAAGGACTTGAAATGCCAAGCTGAGGATCCTTATCAAGATCATTAAGACAGGTACTTATATAGATAGGTTAAGCAGGAATATAGAGAAGGTCAGTGTGGAATATAACAGGAGGATTCCTACTGTGACATTGAATAAACTGGTATCTGTACTAAATTCTTGCAGATGTGTCTGTCACAGGATAGGAGGCTGAGGAAACTAGCTTTTCAGGTCATTATATGCTCATTCTGGGTCTGGTTGTCTATTAAAAAACCTTATGGAACTATAGAAAAATGACACAATGAAATGGAAGAACATGTCTCTTTTATTTTTAGATTCTTAGCTGCTGCTGTTGGAGGAGTCATTACATTTTTAGGAAGCAGAGTGCTTTCCAGGTTGGGAATTGAGTCATGCCCTTAAAAACTGTTATAGTCGGGGAGAAGGGAGCTAAATAAATCAAGTAACCAATATTCATTGATTGCTCTGGAAAAGTCTCAGTACTAGATGTTTGAAAGACACAAAATAGCATGATATACTAGTTTTCTTGTTAGATGACTTCCTTAATCTCTTGGCCAAAAGTTTCCTCTCACTTTTGTGAACTCTCATAGAATTCTGTGTGTTTTTTTGGGACCTTGTCATTTTTCACCTTCCATAATTATTATTTGTCAGTAGTATTATCTCTCTTACTTGACTATGAGTCTTTTAAAAGAAAGGCCCATGTCTTTCTCATCTGTATATCTCTCTCCCTTCTTATATGTTGTATACCATAAGAAGTATTCAATTAAGGGCTATCTAATGGAATCTAGTTAAGGTGACAATCAAGATGAGTTAAATAACAAAATACAAAAATACAAGCAATAGCATAAAGTAGTTCTTAATTTTGAGATGATTGATATAGAAAATGAGACCTATTAGTTGATAGGATCATAGATTTAGATTTCACTTGGACAAGGTGCTACCAGACATATAGTCAACCTCCACTCTTACCCATTCCACATCTTATGAAGAAACTGTTGCACAGAAAGGTGATTTATCTAAGGTCTCACAGGTAGTAAGTAGTAGAGGCAAGATCTGAACCTGGCTCTTCTAACTACAAACCTAGCTCTTTTTCTACCATCTCATATACTGGGAAGGCTTTGGAAAGGCAAATACATTTGAGCTGACCTTAAAGGATGGATAATATTTGGTTAGGAGGAAAGGATGGGTGCTAAAAGCAGGGACTGAAGGATCATGGTGCAACATGATACAGAGTTAGGAAAACACAGTAAAGTTTAATCAATCAAGCAAACATATTCAAGCATTTATTAAATAACCACCATGTGCTAGGCACTGTGATAGTTTTGGGGGATATAAAAACAAAAGTAAAACACGTTCTGAGTTCAAGGAGCTTGTATTCTTTTAGCTTTATATTAATTCTTATATTAGATTTATATTCCTTAGAATATAAGGTTTTAGATCTTCTACTTCTATATTTTTTTTGTTCTCACTGTGAAGTAGGTATGACAGGTCTATGTGGGTTTTAGATATGAGGAAACTGGGATTCAGAGATATTAGATGAATTGCCCCAAATTATTGTAATGGGAATGTAAATTTTTAAGATCTTCCCTGCCCCTAGGCTAAAGTGCACCTGGAGCCTGGGGTGGGAGGCTTGTTTTTCAGTAGATACTTCTTGATTGGCCAGTGAGTCAATAAGGTTGTTACATTCTCTGAGCCAGGAGAAGGCTATATAAGCCCTGATGTGTAGCTTTGTTTTGGGGCTCACTTTGAGAAGTGTACTGTGATTTGATCAGATAAAACTCTGGGAAGCCAGTTGTTGAGAGCACCCCCCCCACCCCAGCTTTGAAAAACCCAGATGTTGAAACCCAAATGTTGATTTGGTATGGATGTAATAGTTAGACAGTTTGGAAACTGTCTACTCGATCTGTTTCTCTGTCTTGATAATTCTGTCTGTATGTTCTGAAGTTCTGGGTGCTGACCTTTTTCCCTGAACTAGGTAAACGATACATATTTGACTGATTAAAGTAAGCTTGTTAACCCATTTTGAGTTGCTTTCCTTTATCAAAGCAGATCCAAGAACCTGTGTTGGCAGACACCCTGGGGACACTGGGGTGCTTGCTGATACAGATTCAGAGATATTAGATGAATTGCCCCAAATTATTCAACTGCTTAAGTGCCAGAGCTGGAACATAGGTCTTCTGATTATAAGATTAAGCCTCCTTTTAGATGATATTGCACTTTCTTTTCAAGTCTCGATTCTCCCCGATTTTGTATTGAAGTTCACTGTTTGCCCAGGATGAAAGTATAGTAGGGACTCACAGGACTGATCCCATGTGTTGTAGCAGCCATCATGTGTTTCAATTAATAGTGGAACCCCTGTCCTAAAGGACATTGGTTTGGGACTCTTTCCTCATTGGTAGAGATGAAAGCCCTGCCTTGAGTGAAGAATGGGTAGAGTTGGGAAGAGGACAGAAGGGCTCCACCTTTTTCAGTTTCTTTAGAATTTCACAACTTCAAGGCACTTCAGGAGCTTCTGGCTTACATCTTTGAGAAGGAAGATGAAAGAGGCCAATCCTCCTTCAGGCTGCTGAAGGAAAAGACTCTGGGAAAGTGTGAGAGGAGCTCTCGGCCTCCACCATGTCCCTATTACCAGATGCTACTCTAGAGATTTCAGGGAGTTTTCCCTTAGGTAAGTGACTTAGTGACTCTCTCTCTCTCTCTCTCTCTCTCTCTCTTCTCTCTCTCTCTCTCTCTCTCTCTCTCTCTCTCTCTCTCTCTCTCTCTCTCT
>NW_027187378.1:18370101-18437160 GCF_028583685.1 Petaurus breviceps papuanus
TCTCTCTCTCTCTCTCTCTCTCTCTCTCTCTCTCTCTCTCTCTCTCTGTCTCTGTCTCTGTCTCTCTCTGTCTTTCTCTCTCTGTCTCTCTCCCTCTCTCTCTCTCTGTCACTTTTGATGAATTATCTCACTCTTAAAGGGAGAGCTCCTTGATTCTGTATTGTATGGCATGTATTCTCCTGTATATACCTTCTCTGATTTCTGTTTTGCTATAATTTGGATGAGTCAGTTTCTTTGTTGTTCACTATATGTGTTGATTATGGAACTGGTCTTTGGTGGTCATGCCTTGCATATTGAGCTTGGGTTTTTCCTTCCCCTCCAAAAAAAAGAAACAGAAATCAGAAGTTAGATTGAATGTCTTCTAGATTAACAATATTTAATTTTCCAGATAGATATAATTCTAGACCTTTACCCCCTATCTTTGAGGGGAGCAGAGTGGCTTCTAGCCCCAACCTCCTTCTTCCTTTCTTGGCAGTAATGAAAGTCTCCCTGAGAAAAGAGTGAAGGAATAAGAGTCTAGAGATGTCTTTTCTGCCTTCCTTTGAGCAAAACACAGATACTTTCATGATACCAGCAGAGGATAGCCTATCTTATACTCCCTTCTCAACCTATTCTCCCTACACACAGGGCCCATTCATTACATAGGCATTCAGTAAATGATTATGAATTGAATTGTCTGTATATGACGCCCCCCCCCCAATAGCAAAGGATGACTAGGAGATTTTGAACCTGTATTAGTGAGAGAAAAATGGTAAATTTGGAGAAAAAATAAAGTCAGAAAGTGAGGTTGTTTCAGAGATGAATATGATGAGATTCATCTTAGATATGATTAGTTTGAGGTGACAGTAGGACATAATAATAAATGTTCAGAAGGCAGTTCAAAATACAGGAATAACAACTGATGGACAAGTTGAGGTTGGGTATGAAGATATGAGAGACATCCAAATAATATTGACAGTTGGCATTATCACAATGAATGGATAAGATATTCCTGGTTGAAAGGGAAGAAAAAGAAAGAATAGAACCAATTCCTGAAACTTAGGGAATTACCACATTTAAGAGGTGGGAAAAGAAGAAAAAGATCACCAAAGGAACAGATAAGTAGGGAGAGAATCAGCATAGTACTGGAATGAAGAAAAAAGGGGACTTATTGAAAGCTGAAGTGAATTTAAGGACAGAGTAGAAATATTAAATAGCTTTGTGTAAGTAGGCTCAGGTTTTAATCCTAGTTCTGCTGCTTAATACCTGTATTGCCTTGGGAAATTCATTTACCTTGTTGACCCCAGTTTTCTTATCTATGAGACATAGGTTTCAACTAGACTATCTTTAAGGTCTCTTTCATCTCTAAATCCTATGAAATTCCTGGAAAAAATTAATATGGAGAGTGGGGGTGGGGCCAAGATGACAGAGTAAAAGCAGGGAGTTGCTTGAACTCTCCCTGAACCCCTCTCAATACCCATAAAAATGACTGTAAAAAGGGTGGCTAGGTGGCACAATGAATAGAGCACAGGCCCTGGAGTTGGGAGGACCTGGGTTCAAATCTGGCTTCAGACACTTAAAAAAAAAACTAGCTGTGTGACCTTGGGCAGTCACTTAACCCCAATTGCCACTCCAGAAAGCAAAAAAAAAATTATTGTAAACAAATTCTAGAGCTATAGAACCCACAAAATGACAGACAGAGTGGAATAAATCTCCAGCCCAAGACAACCTGGATGGTCAATGGGAAGAGTCTATCACACCAGGCTGGGAGCAGAGCACAGCCCAGTATGGGCCAAGGCACAGAAAGGGTAGAATAGACCTCAGGCCATGGATTCACTGACAGCTGTGGCATTTTCCAAACTTCTTGACCCACAGATGTCAAAGACAGCATAGAAGGTCAATGGAAAAACTTGGTGGGATGGGGATTAAAGAGGAGTGTGGTCTGGCCCCTGCCCTGGGACAGTGGAGGTAGTGGTAGTGCCCAGCAGCAACAGCAACAGTGGCTGCTTCCGGAGCTCTTGGCCCACAGAGAGTGGTGGATCAAGCTATTGATCAGAAAACGGTTGCAGGGATCTCTTTGCTGGTGCTCAGGCAAGATTCTCTTGCTGTGCCCTGCTTGACCTGGGTGGTGGTCCTGGGGTGAGGAGGAGTCCTGGTGTGGTAGAAGTTGTGGCAACAGTAGAGAGGGAATCCTCCTCACAGTTCTAAGGCAGAAAAGAGTGCTTGGGGTCACTAAACGACCAGAGAGCAGGCCAGGAAAGGAGTAAACACTTCTCCTTTGATCATACCAACTTGTAAGAGATGAAAATTTATGGGTCCCTAGAAGTATCTCTGAAAATAGCAGCACAAAACTCCTGAAACTTGGGACAGTACACCTACACCCACATACACCTCTGCTGATACCAGATTCCTACATTGACAAAGAATTAGAAAGTCAAGTATTTGGGTAGAAGTAGGACCTCCCTGCTGCTCTGGCTTCCACCTTCCCCAATCCATGTAAAAAGGCGACTCAAAACAAACTTTGGAGCTATAGAACCCACAAAATGAAAGAGAGAAGCTAACCTCCCGCTGAGGACACCCTGGCAGGCTGGCAGGAATTGGCCAGTGCAGTGCTCTGGGAGCCAAGCCCAGCCCCACGCCAAGGCTTTAGCCCAAGGGTGGGCCTGGCCAGGTGCCAGCCTGAGGGACTCCAGATCAGCAGCAGCTGGGGCCATTTCCATATTTATCAACACATAGATGCGAAGGACAAAGTGAGAGGTCAGTGCAGTCTGGACTTTGGGACCCAGTAAGTGGAAGTACGTGGCTTTTGCCCCTGGGGCAAGAAGCTGCTGAGACACTGGCACAGTCAGCCAGCGCCATGCGGCAGCTTAAGCTCCTGGCCTGCAGAGTGTAGGGGGACCAAACACCAATCTGAGGGGTAATCACTCTTACTTTAACCTTCTTGGATCTCGATTGCAGTCTAGGGTGGAGGTCCTGGGGGGGGGGGGGTGTCCAGCTTGCCAGAGCATGTGGAGACCTCAGAGAGGGCACCCATCTAATACCTCCGGCAGCTAAGAAAACCCCAGGGTTTGGGGCAAAAGCTCCCCTGTCTGGTGGCAGAGTATTACTGTGGCAAAAAGCCCAGGGGTTAAGTGACTGAGGGGCTACATGACCAGCAAAGGAAATAAAGCAGACAGAAGATTCCAACATTACACTCCTATTTTGGGGACAAAAAGGAGCAAAGCATGGAACAGGAGGAAGACGGTGAAATCAGAACTCCTGCACCAAAAACTTCAAAGGAAAATATGAGCTGGTTACAGGCCATAGAGAATGTTAAGAAGCAGATAAGAGAAGTGGAGGAAAAACTGGGAAGAGAAATGAGAACATTTTCTGCAAGAAAATTACGAAATGAATGTCAACAGCCTGAGTGAGGAAAATAACCCCTTAAAAAATAGACTAACTCAAATGGCAAAAGAGGCTCAAAAAGGCAATGAGGAGAAGAATGCCTTGAAAAGCCAAATTTGCCAGATGGAAAAAGAATCTCAAAAGCTCTATGAGGAGAATCATTGCTTCAGAATTAGATTGGAGCAAATGGAAGCTAATGACTTTATGAGAAATCAAGATGCTGTTAAACAGATGCAAACAAATGAAAGAATAGAAGGCAATGTGAAATATCTCATGGGAAAAACCACTGACCTGGAAAATAGATCCAGGAGAGAGAATTTAAAAATTATTGAACTATCTGAAAGCCATGATCAAAGTAAGAACCTAGAAATCATCCTCTAGGAAGTTCTCAAAGAAAACTGCCCTGATGTTTTAGAACTAGAGGGCTAAATAGAGGTTGAAAGAATCCATTGATCACCCCTGAAAAAGATCGCAAAAAGAAAACTCCTAGGAATATTATAGCCAGGTTCTGGAATTCCCAGATTAAGGAAGAGAATATCAAAAGCAGCCAGGAAGAAACAATTTGAATATTGTGGAAACACAATCAGGATAACCCAGGATCTGGCAACTTCTACAATGAGGGATCAATGGGCTTGGAATATGATATTCCGGAGGTGAAAGGATCTGGGATTAAAACCAACAGTCACCTACCCAGCAAAACTGAGTATCATGTTTCAGGGAAAAATATGGTCTTTCAATGGACTTTCAAGCATTTTTGAAAAAAAAGAAAACAGAGTTGAATAGAAAATTTGACATTCAGATATAAGAAGCAAAGAAGCGTGAGAAAGTAAACAGGGAGAAGAAATCATAAGAAACTTATTAAAGTTGAACTATTAACATTCCTACATGGAAAAACAATAATTGTAACTGATGAAACTTTTCTCAGTAGTTGAAGGGAATATATATATTGTCTATATATGTGGGTATATGGGCATATGAATACATATATGAATGTGTGTATATATGTTTACAGGTATACATAGAGGGCACAAGAACAATTTAACAGGAAGGGATGATACTTAAAAGGTGAAATTAAAAGTTGAGAGAGGAATGTAATGAGAAGAGATGGGGAGAGACAGAATGGGGTAAACTATCTCATATAGAAGAGGCAAGGGAAAATGGTTACAATGGAAGGGAAGAATAGGAGGGCAAAAGGGAATGATAGGAGGGCAAAAGGGAATGGATCAAACTTATTCCCATTGAATTTGGCTTGAGGAGGGAATGAAATATACACTAAATAGGGTATCTCACCCTCCAGGAGAGTAGGGTAGGAGGGGATGAGAGGGGGGATGATGGAAGGGAGGGCAAGCTGGGGGGGGAGGGAAGTTGGAAGCACCCACTTTTGAAAAGGGATGGGATCAAAGCAGAGAAAAGAACAAGTGGGAGGTGGGATAGGAGGGAGGGAAATATAGTCAGTGTTTTACAATACATCTGCTATGTTATTGTTTTGCATTAGCCACACATGTACAACCTATACTGAACTGCTTATCTTCCCAGTAAGGGTGGGTGACAAGGGAGAAAGAGAATAAATCTAGAATTCAAAGTTTTAAAATCAAATATATATATGTACTATTGTTATTACTATTTTACATGTAATTGGGAAATAAGATATACAGGCAATGGGGCATGGCGATCCACTGGAAAAGTCGAAAGGGGTATGGGAGAAAATATGGGAGAGAGCAGATTGGAGGAGGGGATATCCTGTGGGATTGCTATTTTGGGGCAGTGGGTAGGGGGAAAATGGGGAAAAAATTTGTAACTCAAAATCTGGCGGAAATGCATGATGTAAATCAGATGTTAATAAAGCATTTGAAAAAAAAAGAAAATCAAGTATTTGACTTGGAAGATAAGCAAACAGCATAAAAAAAATAAAAGATCTCAGAGTATAGAATTTTACTCTGGTGACAAGATCAAAACATACAGCCAGAGGAAGACAACAAAGTCAAAGCTTCTTCTACAACAAAAGCCTCCAAAAAAAATATGAATTGGTTGCAGGCCATGGAATAGCTCAAAAAGGGTTTTGAAAATCAAATAAGAGAAGTAGAGGGAAAATTGGGAAGAGAAATGAGAGTGATACAAGAAAATCATGAAAAATGAGTAAGTACCTTGCAAAAGGAGACCCAAAAGTACTGAAGAATTAGTACAGAGAAAGAGCCATTTGATTTAGCACTAAATAAATCATTGACAACCTTCTAGAGAGGAGTTTCAGTGGAGCGATAAGGATGGAAGTCAGATTACAGAATAGGAAAGAAAAATTGAGATAGAAATGATTGTGAGTATAGATCATTCAACTGTGAAGTGTGGCAATGGAAAGGAGAAGATTAATAGCACAATAGTTAGGTGGAGCAGTGTGGAAGTTTTTTTCAAGATAGTAAAGGAATCCTGTTTGAAGATAGAGGGGAAGGAGACAGTGAATGTAAAGAAATTAAAGATGCTAAAAGGAGAACTATCTTTTTTAACAGGGACAGAATAGCTTTTATTTCACTTCATAGAAAATGAAGGCACAAAAGACTGAAAAGAACCTATAAAACTGTACAAAACACTTAAAAGTTCACAACACCGTGTAACTAAAACAATTATCCTCCCTCTTTGATAGCTAACAATTTCCCATAGGGTTACACATAGTGTCTAGAATAGTATTCCTACTGTGTAGTTTGGACTTTGACTCTTCTCCACTCCAGTCCCCAAAAGGAAAACGAACTTTGGGTTACTTGACAGACAAATCCCTTCAATAAGGGTAAAAGTGAGTAAGAATGAGGAGCAGATGTCTTGGTTTTAGTTCTTTGTTCTTAGTTCTTTGTCCACGTGTGATTGGGGATGGCACGTTTGTTATATTTCTTTCCACCCAATAGGTATGGAGGAGCAAATTGAGAGAACATATTTCCAAAGGAAACAGTAAGGTTTGGAAAGGAAAGATAAGTGGAGGGGTTATCCTTGGCAGAAGGATGTACACCTTTTCCACCTGAGCTGCAAACTAAAAATGGATTGCCACTTTAGAGCCAGAAAGTCTTTAGAACCTCTTTAACTTTTTTATTTTATAAATGAAGAAATGGAGACCCACATTAATTAAGAGAACCAAAATTTGGATGATGAAATATTAATCAATCTTTTCATTGGATCACTCTGTTTAGATGAATATAGAAACATAAATTTTGAGATGAAGATGGGATTTGATGAGGTAACATTTTATGACATTCGTCTTCTCAAAATAATAGAATGCAAAATCATTAGCTTAGGGAAGAGAGGAAGAAGAGGTTAGGAAGCTGAGAGTAGAGAAAGTTGAAATAGGCATTGTGGGTAGAAGGGTATCAAAAAGATATAAGTAAAAGGGATGCCAAACAGTTGTCAGGCTTCAGCAGATATTTGAAAATATGATATTAAAGTTTCTTAGGCCAGTCAAGTTCCACGATGAATAATGCATTTCAACAAAACTCTATCAATCAAATAAAAGAGGAAAAAATTATGGTAGCTACTTTGTATAAGGAAACTCCTGAGGTTATTCAAGATTTGTTGTGGTGTGCCAGACCACCTAATTCTTTTTTAAAAATTATTTTTATTTTATAGTATTTATTTTTCCAATTACATATAAAATTAATTTTCCACATTCATTTTTTGAAAAATTTTCATTTACAAGTTTTTTTTTTCCTTTCCTCCATCCCAGCCCCACTGACCAAGACACCAAGCAATCTGGTATAGGTTATTTATTTGCAATCACTTAAAACATATTTCCACATTAGGCATGTTGTGATGAAAAAGAAAAAGAAAAAAGGGGGAAAAACCATGAAGCCAAAAAAAAGTGAAAATAGCATGCTTTGATCTGCATTCAGACTCCATCAGTTCTTTCTCTCGATGTGGATAGCATTTTCTATCATGAGTCTTTTGGAATTGCCTTGGTTCATTGTATTGCTGAGAAGAGGTAAGTCAAGCATAGTTGATCATCCTGCAATGTTATTGTTACTGTGTACAATCTTCTCCTGTTTCTACTCACTTCATTCAGCATCAGTTCATATAAGTCTTTCCAGGTTTTTCTGAAATCTACCTGCTCATCATTTCTTATGGAACAATAAATTTTCATTACATTCATGTACCACAACTTTTTCAGCCAATCCCCAACTGATGGGCATTCCTTTAATTTCTAATTCTTTGTCACCACAAAGAGCTACCATAAATATTTTTGTGGATGTAGGTCCTTTACCCTTTTTTATGACCTCTTTGGGACATAGACCTAGTAGCGGTATTGCTGGATCAAAGGTTATGCATAGATTGATTGCCCTTTGTGCATAGTTCCAAATTGCTCTCTAGAATGGCTGGATCAACTCACAACTCCATCAACAATGCATTAGTTTCTCAATTCCCACATCTCCAATATTTCTCATTTTACCCTTCTGTCATATTAGCTAATCAAATAGTTATGAGATAGTACATCAGAATTGTTTTAATTTATGTTTCTCTAATCAATAGTAGTTTAGAGCATTTTTTTTCATATGACTTTTGGTAGCTTTGATTTCTTTGTCTTTAAAATTGTCTGAGGATATTACATAGTAACACATGATGATTTCAATGGACTATATGCTAGATTTTGTTGTCAAGAAGGACTTGCTTCAAATTCTACCTTTGAAACAAACTAGTTAGGTAAATAATTTTATTTTCTCCAGCCTCAGCTTCCTCATCTTTGAGGATGATAGCTGTAGTACCTACATCACAGGGTTATTGTGAGGATAAAATGAGCAAATATATGTGAAGTGATATGCAAACTTCAAGGAGCTATATAAATGTCAGTTGTTAATGCAATTGTCATTGCAGTTGTGATTTGTTGGTATTATTGTTTCTTCTTTTTCTCCTTCTCCTTCTCTTCCTCATTGTCATTATTACAATTATTTTTTCTCATCTTTTAAAGAGATTTCAGAGAGAAAAAGTCCCAGAAGCAACTCTACTGATATTCTTTAAAATTTTATGATCTGTAGATTATTACCAAGGATGATAAAATCACTGTTTTTCATAATTGAATAAAGTTTTGGCATTTATTCTCATCTTCTGAAGACTCATTCAGAGTATCTGAAGGAGAATTCTCATAGCAGACAGGATGATGGGGACAGTATATACCTTACCCTATTCCCCCAAGATTGTGTTTTCTTCTGCTGGGTCCTATAATTTGAAAGTTCTTAATTCTATATAGCTTTGTGGTTTATAAATATTTGGTATTAAATAATTTTTAAAAAAATATTAAAATATTGTCCACAAATTTTATGAATTAATGTGATGCCCAAGTAATTGTATGTAATAGTTCTACCCGTGATAATGGACTGGTTTGAGTACAATTTCCTGGTGGAATTCTTAAGCACATATTGAGGCTTGGTTTTGTAATGTGGGAATTTGTCACCTGTTAGTTTATGGAAGATAGCAAACCATAGGGATCATAGGCTCATGTAGCTATAGCTTAAAGAGATATCGGAGACCATCCATTTGTTTTACAGATGAGAGAATGCAACCCAGAGATGTTAAGTGCCTTGATTAAGGTCAAACAGCTAGTAAAGATCAGAGGTAAGATAGGAATTTAGGTCTTCCTGACACCACATTCAACACTCTATCCACTACACTACAAGGAGCTGAGAATGACATCAAGATTGTGAACAGAGATGACAAGAAGGATGGTGGTGGCCTTGATAGAAAAGAATAAATGCAGAAGTAGATTTTCTGGGAAAGATATAAAGTTCTTGATCTAAGTTGTGAAATCTGTTTAAACTTTTGTTATTATATAATACTGGTGCATAAGGAAAACATTCATAATTTTAGTCCATTTCAAGTGTACTCAGGGTTTTGCTTACTTTAATGGTCAGAAATATTTGTACAGAAGCCTTTTAGCCATTAAAGTATTGGCATTTCCAGTAGAATTCAGTGAAATTTGCCTTCTTTTGGTTCCAGATCATAAAGTAGAGTCACTTGTTTTCTTGTTCAATGTCAATTTATTTATCAAAATAGTTTTGAGTAGGTAAAGCTTTTAATTCTATGCTGCCCCCTTCTGTCTCTTTGTCTTATAAACCATTCCACCACACTTACTGAGATGTTACTAATCAGTTTCAACAAAGCCCTATTCAGCAATGTTTCAGAATTCTTGCCAAGTCTTTACAGCTACATTAGGAATCTTGGGACACATGAAACCCTAACTGCACCTCATCAAGGCATCTAGGTAGGATAGTAGATAGAGCACTGAACCTGGAGTCAAGAAGACCTGAGTTCAAATCCAACATCAGATACTTGCTAGCTATGTGACTATGGGCAAGTAAGTTACCTAACCTCTGTTTGCCTCAATTTCCTCAGCTAACATCAGAATAATAACATGTGATGATAAAAGAAATACTGTATTTGTAAAGTTCTTTGAAAATGCCAGCTATTATTATTCTTAATCCAGCAAGATCACATCAGCATTGAAACCACACATCATCAATATCCTGACCCTGAGATCTCTCCCTCTCTGTGATGGAGGGTGGAGAACTCTCCTCCCAGAACCTCTATCTAAGGAACAAAGTCCACGTCAGTGATCTCTTCATTTCACTCCAGACTGGATTTCTCCATCATTCTATCAAGCTGAGTACCTTCTCCCCTCTCCTTCCTGCTTTTCTGCTTCCTTTACTTTTGTCTTCTCCATTCTGATTGTAAACTCCTGGACGCCAGAGACTTTCTTTTTTTTGACTTTTGTATTTTTAGCACTAACATATAGTAGGTAGTTAATATGCTTATTGACTGATTTTCCCAGACTGCCCTTCTTTTCCTTGCCGTTATTTTTCATCTTTATATCTTCCTTATTCTAGCCATATCAACACAGATGAAGGGTTGAGACTTGAGGGAGCTATTGTTGCTACTGTTGTTATTATTAATTGTAGTAGTGAAAATAACTATAATAATAGTACCATTAGTATGTATCATGTGATTATTTGTTATCCGAATATTATTATTATTACTATCACTAAATCAGGATATTATTATTATTATTATCCTCTTCAGAGGGTTACTATGACATCCAATTACTAAAGTATGCTACATTTAGTTGACTTTCCTGGGAATATATCTTTAGGTTTTTCCCATGATGCTTGTATTTGGCCAAATATGTGACTCCTGTAGAGTTTTCGTAGACCTTTTTTAATTGGCAGAAAGAACTCTGTACTGCACACTCAGGTTACCATAGTGATTTCCCTTTGACTTCCAACTGGGACTTGCAATTTCTTCCATGTGTGTGAAAGACAGAGTAGGGTAAATATTTGAAAAAAGAGCTGAAATTAACAAAGGAACATTTTGGGATTTTGTCCTCTGGATTCTTTACGTGTCCTGCCATGTCAAGAAAAGAACTCATACCAAGGGCACCTTGTAACAAGACTCATTCTTAGTTCAATACTTAAAGGACCATGACTCAGTATGACTCTTCCCTCCTTTAAAGCATATTGGCACTTCTATATACCTTAGTGAATGCTTTATTGGGTTACTGTGCCACAAGAAGTTTCATCATCTAGCAGACAGCTTTTTGGTATTGATTGTGCTTCTCTCATATTATCATTTCTCACTACTGAGGCTAAGATGACTGATGTACTTTCCATTACCAAACCTGAACTTGAAACAATTTCAGCTTCAGACAGAAGTCACTTATGCTTGCATTCTGCTAGTATAGTTCCTGAGTATGTAAGGTTTCTATGTCAGTGGAGAAGCCAGATTGCTAGAAAAATAAACCTTCCCAGAGGAAGAGATCACAAAATATCTTTGAGTAGCCCTCCTGCTTTCATCACTTGATGCATGAGAAAGTTTTAAAGTTTCCCTTAATACAGCTATTTTAAAAAAATGTCTGCAATTTAATCTCAGTTCCTCTGACGTTTTTATGTTTAAGGTACTGCCACCTTAAGCCACCTAGCTGACTGACTGATATTCACAGGAGGGTTTAAAAATACAGCATAATTAATCATACTTTTCTCGCTAAAAAAGAATAATTGCAAATAGAAAAAAGGATTTGTACAATTAATAAAGTAAAATCTTTTGAAATTGTTTATTTCAACTTCATCTCTTATTTAATGTCTGTATATGTTTCATAATGTAATACATTAGTATAGCAGTATGTACATATAATTCATAAATAAGCAAAATATTTTATTTTGAGGAGCCCACTCTCAAAGCAGTTTGGAGAACATTGGTCTAAGGCAATGAGGGCTTACAGCTCACAGGTGTCAGGGACCAGCCTTCTGTAAACCAAGCCACCTCTTATCAGCTCCTTATGTTGAGATGAGATCTGTCTCCTTGCAGATTATATTTGCTACTTCTAGTCCTGTCTGAAGTAACAGAGTGATGAAAAAGTGTTTCTAAATACAAGTATACTCTTTCTGAGGTTTTAAAGATAGTAATTGAGATCTCTGGTCTTGGTGACTCAGTGGAAAGAGTATTGGAATTGGAGTCTGGAAGACCTGTCTTAGAATCCTGCCTCACGTACTTACTGGCTATGGAAAAATTGGGTAAGTCACTTCTTCTTTCTTATCCTCATGCTCCTCAACTTTAAAATGGGGATAACAATAGTACCTACCCTCCCAGGGTCATTATGAGGATTAAATAAGAATACATATATTTATATAGGTATATAACATATATACACACCCATATGTACACACGCATATATATTTATGGCTATGTGTAAGACACATGCCTATATATGCATGTATACACATACATATATGTATATATGCGTATGTGCATATATATACATATGTTTTATACATATGATGTAAACCTTAAGCCACTATTTAAATACTAGCTGTATTTTTTATTATGTCCCCACTGTATACCTGGATTCCTCTCATGATATTTGGGGGTGAGAGGGAAAGAAGCATTCAGAACAGGAACAGGACATCAATAAGCTACTTGCTCTTATAATTATTGTTTCATCCGGCTGTTGATGAGAAGGTTCTGGATGCCTTTGGCTGAATTATTTTTCTGATCTGTACAGACAACTTTGTGAATCCCACACAAGAGCCTCCCCACAGAATCTTGGGACTGAGGCAGCATGGAGGGCTCTGAGGATGACTGGAAAAAAAAAATCTTGTGAAGGTAGTTGCCTTTGACTCAGCCACCAGCTCATTTTCCCTCCTGAAGGCTTGGTCTTTTTTTTGCTCTTAGTAAGCTGGTGCCTACTCTCAGGGGCAAGCCTAAAGGCCTGAGGATTATAGTTTTCTCTCCCCACTACCTCCCCCAGCCTCTCTTCCTTGAGCCCTGGTGGCTCTGAAGAGAGATTAATTAATTTCCTTGAGCAAGCCCCAGTTGCTCATTCTTACAGAGCTGGAAATGGAAGCCTGCCGCTGCAGAACTGAGCTTGTCTGCTACATAGATGCAGTTACTCCCTCAGCTCCCAACTCAGAGCTTTAGCATGTGGCACTGGTTTCACCATGTTGATGACCAATCTCTGGTCATTAAGTTGCACTTCTACTGCCTCATTCCACCTTAATATGCTATGATCCAGAATAATTGCCTAATAGTTCAGAAGATCTCATATCCTATACAACATATCCCATACAAAAAGGTAATATTTACTAGACTGTAGGGGTCATTCATAATTACTTTATTTTATTTTGAATATTTCATTTTTATTGTAATAATTTTTTTCATGTGCCTTTGAGTGGGATTCTCCAAAACACAGGGCTTCCTGAAACAGAACGGCTATATAGATGCCCCATTTATCTAGGTCTAAAATTGGTGCTATGTGTGTCTAAATGCTCCATGAGGTATATATGAACATGATGCTTGGAGACAGCCAACACCAATGTTGTTGTTTAGTTACTTCAATTGTATCCAACTTTTTGTGACCTCATTTGGGGCTTTCTTGACTAAGATACTGGAGTGGCTTGCCTTTTCCTTCTCTAACTCATTTTATAAATGAGGAAACTGAGGCAAATCAGGCTTCCTCAGGGTCATAAAACTATTCAGTGTCTGAGACCTGATTTGAACTCAAATCTTCCTGACCCTAGGACTTGTGCTGTATTCACTGCACCACCTAGCTCCTCATGCCCATGTTATCCCCCAATTAAAGAAGAACTAATCAATGTGTTGCTTCAAATAATCCTTCAAATAGGAAAAGACAGCTATGCTGTCAGCCTTTGCCTACCTTCCTTCTTCTACAATATAGTTACAATGGGCAGGGGGTAGAGGTGGCCATAAGTCTGTCCAGCTATACTCCAGGGGACAAGCAAACTATCATATTTTTAAAAGGTGGCTTGGGGACATTATACTCACCCCCGTTTAAACTGTAACTCAGTAAAGGCAAGGAGTCAGCTGCAAATATGCATCCAGTAATACTTGCCGTGAAGCTAAAAAATCTTTGTTGAAGGCATATAAATAGAGCAGAAAAATAGTCAATTCCACTTTTACATTCTTATCAGAATGACCCAAATGCAGATATCCAAATGTGGAAGAATCAACAAGGTTTATTTTGGACTTATTTATTATGTTATATTTAATAACCAGTCCCTCATTCTGTTCTAGTGGAATTTTAATAGGACCCAGAGACAGCATTAAAGTGATTCAAATTCTGTATCTTTTTGTGACATCTGTTTGCTTTTTAATATGCAAGCTGGTCTGGAAGGCATCCTCCTTCTGTGGTAGTGAATTTCACAATGGGTGAAACACATTGTTTTTTTTTTTTACCACAGTCATTAAGGGGGCTACCTAGACCCTGGTTCTGTTATGACAAGTCCAAATCTAATACTGCAGCAGTTTACTATCACATTTCAGCATCAGTTTTACCTGGAGCAACATTTTAAAAAAATAAGCTTTTTTGAGTGAGGCAGCTCTGCTGTAATTTGACAAATATATTGATAACAATCTTTGCATGGTGTTGGGGAAAATGGATCTAGGAAATATTTGCTTTTGGGAGGGGAGGGGGGCTTAAAAATGTGACAGAAAAATACTAGCAGGTGGTGGCATGCATACTGTAAGCCTGGATCAGATTGTATGCCTATGCTGTTATTCCCCCTGGGTCTTGATGTTGGGGACTTCTTCTTTTGCTGCTCCTCTGCTAGACTTTGAATCATTCATCATCATATTCTTCCTTTCTTTCCTCCCATTGATTTATTAAATGCCATTTTTAAGGCTATTCAAAATGAGTCATTGATTAAGAAATGTATTCATATCATAGATTCAATTAAAACAGAAAAAAATAACCTCATGCCCAAGGGAGGGAGAAATGTACTTTAAAAATCAAACTTTTGAAGTAAAAAATTTATAAAGTGATTAGAACAAGAAATTAGGAAAACAACCCAGAAATATGTTGGAGGGGCATACAAGGGCATTTGGTGATAGAGGTTTAATTCACTTTAAGCATCTGCTTTATGTCAGGTACTACTCTGTGAACTGGGGCTACAAAGTAAAAAAAAAAATGTCCCTGACCTGAAAGAGTATCATGATCATCTCTAAATTCATCTTTTGTGCAAATACTGATTGCCCCCTTGTTGCTTCAAGTGAGGAACGCATGCATCCCGTTTAACATGGTGCTCTGAAGTTTATGAAGTACTTTCTTCAAAATAACCCTGTGAGATATGTAGTGCAAGAATGATTATCCCAATTTTTCAGATGAAGAAACAGTCTTAGAAAGATGAAATGACTTCCCCAGAGACAAAGAGCCTCTGTTCTTTCCACCGTTTAAGTATTTTATCAAAGACACTCAGTCCATTGGTACAAGAGAGAACTTAGTGAACATTTGTTCCAATCTTCCACTTTTTACAAATGAGGAAAATGAGAGAGAGAGTTGATATGGCTTGTTAATAGTTACCCAGTTGTGTAGAGTTATTTGGAGAAAGAACCAGTATTGGAATCCACATTGGGGGGCTCCCATTACAGATTTCTTTCCACTAATGTTTCTCCTAAGTAAATATATTTGATTACTAGAATTGGCAAAGTTTTGGATTCACATAAGTAAATGTTCAAGTGATAATAAGTAGAAAATATGCAAATAGCATATAGAGTTCTCGAAACTACTTCCTTCTTGATTATTCTTGTTTTTTAAATTAAAGACTTGGTCTCCTTATCTTGCCCAGGCTGGAAGTACAAGGACTACTCACAGTCCCACTCTGATCACCGCTTGAGTCTCTGACCTGGGCCAGTTCTCTTCTACCTAAGGCAATCTACTTTTATCCCCCACCCCCATAAACATAATAGTGCTGAATTTGGTGCAGACATCCAATTGGCTTAGCTCTTTGCAACTCAAACACCAGAACTCAAGGGAGACACCAAGTTCAAGTGACTGTCATCATGCCCAGCCTTGATTGTTATTTGAAATATATTCAAATAAAAATAGATGTTTAATTTTACTGATAATAGTCTCTCCATCAATGTAGTCCATTACCTATCTTTATGTACTTGCTTTATGCAACTCTTATCTATTAATTTGTCACAGAAAGTACATCCAATGTACTTGGGGCATTAATTACATTCACTTAAATCCATGAAATGGAACATAGGAATTCTTTTTAAAATTCTTTTTCTTTTTTCTTTTTTAGTTTCCATCATTCATTTTCACAAGAATTTGTGTTACAATTTTTCTCCCCATTTTCCCCTACCCACCACCCCAAAATAGTGATCCCACTGAATATCCCCTCCCCAAATCTGCTCTCTCCCATATCTTCCCCCATACCCCATCTGATTTTCCAGTAGGGCACAGTAGATCTCTGTGCCCCAGTGCCTGTATATATTATTTCCCAGTTACATGTAAAATAATAAATATATATACATTATATTTTAAACATTTGATTTTAAAACTTTGAGTTCCAGATTATTTCCCTTCCTCCCTTGTCACTCACCCTTACTAGGAAGATAAGTAATACAATATAGGTTGTACATGTGTACCTATGCAAAACATTTCCATAGTGGATGTATTGTGAAAGACTGACTGTATTTCCCTCCATCCTATCCCACCCCCAACTTGTTCTATTCTCTACTTTGATCCTCTCCCTTTTCAAAATGGGTGCTTCCAACTTCCCTCCCCCCCCCAGCCTGCCCTCCCTTCAATCATCCTCCTTCTCATCCCCTTCCCTGCTACTCTCCTGTAGGATGAGATACCCTATTTAGTGTGTATGTCATCACCTCCCTAAGCCAAATTCAATGAGAATAAGTTTGACTCATTCCCTTTTGCCTTCCTGTTCTTTCCCTCCATTATAACAGTTTTCCCTTTCCTCTTTTATAAGAGATAATTTACTCCATTCTGTCTCTCCCCATCTCCTCTCATTATTCTCCTCTCTCACCTCATAATTTCACCTTTTACATATCATCCCTTCCTATTCAATAGGGCCTGTACCCTCTGTCTATGTATACCTGTACATATATACACACTCACATATGTATCCATATGCCCATATACCCTCCTATAAAGACATATATATGCATATATATGTATACATACACACACACATATATATATATATATGTTTCTATTCCATTCACCTATTCTCATACTGAGAAAAGTTTCATAAGTTACAATTATTGTTTTTCCATGTAGAAATGTAAATAGTTCAACTTTGATAAGGTGAACCCACTTATGATTTCTTTTCCATGTTTACTTTCTCATGCTTCTCTTGCTTCTTGTATCTGAATGTCAAATTTTCTGTTCATCTCTGTTTTTTTTTTTTCATTAAGAACGCTTGAAAGTCCTCTAATCCATTGAATGACCATATTTTCCCCTGAAACATGATATTCAGTTTTGCTGGGTTGGTGATTCTTGGTTTTAATTCCAGCTCCATTGACCTCTGGAATACCATATTCAAAGCCCCATCAGTCCCTCAGGTTGGAATCTGCCAGATCCTGTGTTATATTGATTGTGTTTCCACAATATTGAAATTGTTTCTTCTTGACTGCTTGTAATAGTTTCTCTCTGATCTGGGAATTCTGGAACTTGGCTATAATATTTCTAGGAATTTTCTTTTTGGAATCTTTTCTAGGAGGTGATCAGTGGATTCTTTCAACCTCTATTTTGCCCTCTGGTTCTAAAACATCAGGGAAATATTCCTTGAGAATTTCTTGAAGGATGATTTCTAGGTTCTTTTTTTGATCATGGCTTTCAGGTAGTCCAATAATTTTTAAATTCTCTTTCCTGGATCTATTTTCCAGGTCAGTGGTTTTTCCAATAAGATAGATATTTCACATTACCTTCTATTTTCTCATTTGTTTGGATCTGCTTAATAGTATCTTGATTTCTCTCAAAGTTACTAGCTTCCATTTTCTCCAATTTAGTTCTGAAGGAATGATTCTCTTCAGTGAGCTTTTGAGATACTTTTTCCATCTGGCAAATTCGACTTTTTAAGGTATTCTTCTCCTCATTGGCTTTTTGAGCCTCTTTGGCCATTTGAGTTAGTCTATTTCTTAATGTGTTATTTTCTTCAGTCAGGTTGTTGACTCTCATTTCACAATTTTCTTGCATCATTCTCATTTCTCTTCCCAATTTTTCTTCCACTTCTCTTATTGGGTTTTCAAAACCCTTTTGCAACTCCTCTATGGCCTATAAGCAGCTAATCCTTTTCTTGGAAGCTTCTGGTGCAGGAGTTTTGACTCTGCTGTCTTCCTCCTTTTCCTTGCTTTCATCCTTTTTGTCCCCAAAATAGGAGTGTAAAGTTGGATCGTTCTAAATTGCTCTGCTTCCTTTGCTTGCTCATGTTGCCACTCAATTACTTGACTTTTGAACTTTTTGTCACAGTAGAACTCTGCTACCAGAGAGGAGAGCTTTTTCCCAAATTGCTGGGGTTTTTGCAGCTGCTGGAGCTATTAGTTGGGTGTGCTCTCAGAAGCCTCCACATGCTTTGGCAAACTGGTTATGCACCCCAAGACCTCCACCCTAGACCGCAATCCAAATCCACACAGGTTAAAGCCAGAGTGATTACCCCTCCAACTGGTTGCTTGGTCCCCCTAAAATCTGTAGGCAGAAGCTAAAGCAGCCATATGGTGGCAGCTGCACGGCCACTGTGACTCAGCCGCTTCTCCCTCCAGGGGGCAAAGGATAGACAACACTCCTGAACTCTGGGTTCCCAATGTCCACACTGCACTGACCTCTCACTTTGTCCTTAGCATTTATGGGTTGATAATTCTGGATACCACCACAGCTGCTGGTGATCTGAAGTCCCTTCAGCCTGCAGCTGGTTGTGGCCACCGTGAGGCTAAAACCTCTGGCTCACACTGGTCTGGGCTCGGCTTCCAGAGTGCTACACTGTCCCCTTACTGCTGGCCTTCTGGGCTGTCTTCAATGGGAAGTTAGCTTCTCTCTGTCATTTTGTGGGTTCTGTAGATCCAAAGTTTGTTTAGAGTCATTTTTTACATGAATAGGAGGAGGTAGAAGCAGGAGCCGTGTGGAAGTCCTGTTTCTACTGCACCATATTGACTACGAACTTATGAATTCTTATACAACCATATCCCATCTTTTTTTTAATTATAAATTTTTATTTTTTATTAATTTGTTTGTTTACTTTTAGTTTACAATATTCAATTCCACAATTCCTTGAGTTTCACATTTTGTCCCCCTCCCTCCCCTCCATCCCATGGCGGCATACAGTCAAGTACAGGATCTGTAAATATTTTCACATTATACATTAGTCAGGTTATGAAGGCAGAATGTATCAGATGGAATGAAAAATGGCAAAGAGGTCATAAAGCCAAACAAGAAAAGGAAAAAAGATCAGGTAGTTTGCTTCAATCTGGATATAAACTCAGTTCTTTCTAGTTCTTTCTCTGGATATACACATTTCTCTCCATCATAAGTCTTTTGGGATTGACTTATATCACTGCATTGCTGAGAAGAGTCCAGTCTATCAAAGTTGGTCATCACACATGCATTGTGTCTGTAATTGGGTACAAAGTTCTCCTGGTTCTACTCTCCTCACTCAGCATCAATTCGTATAAGCCTCTCCAGGTAAATATGAAGTCCATCTGCTCCTCATTTCTTATAGCACAATAGTATTCCATAACATGCATATATCACAACTTGTTCAGCCATTCCCCAATTGATGGACACCCGCTTAATTTCCAATTCTTTGCCAAAACAAAAAGAGCTGCTACAAACATTTTTGTACATATGGGTCTTCCTCCCACTTCTATGGTCTCTTTGGGATATAACCCTAGGAGTGGTATTGCTGGGTCAAAGAATATGAAATTATATATGGCCCTTTGGGCATAATTCCAGATTGACCTCCAGAAAGGCTGGATCACTTCACAATTCCACCAGCAAAGCATTAGTGTTCCAATTTGCCCACATCCTCTCCAGCATTTGCCATTTTCCTGTTTTGTCATCTTAGCCAATCTGACTGGTGAGATGTGGTACCTCAGAGTTGTTTTCATTTGCATTTCTCTAATCAATAGTGAATTAGAGCATTTCTTCATGCGCTTATAGATATTTTTGATTTCTTTCTCTGAAAATTGCCTGTTCATATCCTTCGACCATTTATCAATTGGGGAATGACTAGTATTCTTATAGATTTGACTCAGTTCTCTTTATATTTTAGAAATGAATCCTTTGTCAGAGACATAAGTTGTAAAAATTCTTTCCCAATTTCCCACCTCCCTCTTAATCTTGGTTATAATTTCTTTGTTTGTACAGAAGCTTTTCAATTTCATGTGGTCAAAATTATCCATTTTACATTTTATAATGTTTTCTACTTCTTTTTTTGTCATAAAGTCTTTCCCTCTTCACAAATCTGAAAGGTAAACTATTTCTTGTTTCTGGAGACTGCTTAGAGTATCAACCTTTATGCCTAGATCATGCACCCATTTAGACTTGATTTTGGTATATGGTGTTAGATAATGGTCTATGCCCAGTTTCTGCCATACTATATTCCAGTTTTCACAGCAGTTTTGTAAAATAGTGAGTTCTTATCCCCAAAACTGGGGTCTTCGGGTTTATCAAACCATATATTACTATAGTCTTTGAATTCTGAATCTAATGTGCCTAATCTATTCCATTGATCCACTCCTCTATTCCTCAGCCAGTACCACATAGTTCTGATGATTGCTGCTTTATAATACAGATTGAAATCTGGTATAGCTATTCCACCTTCCCTAGCACTTCTTTTCATTAATTTCCTTGATAATCTGGACCATTTATTATTCCAAATGAATTTTGTTACTATTTTTTCTAGCTCTATAAAGTAGTTTTTTTCAGTAAATCAATTGGTATGGCACTAAATATATAATTTAATTTAGGTAAAATTGTTATTTTTATTATATTAGCTCGACCCAGCCACAAGAAATTGATATTTTTCCAATTAGTTAGATCTGACTTTGTTTGTGTGAAAAGTGTTTTGTAGTTGTGGTCATATAGGTCCTGGGTTTCTTTTGGCAGGTAGATTCCCAAATATTTATAATGTCTACAGTAACTTTAAATGGGATTTCTCTTTCTATCTCTTGCTGTTGAATGTCATTGGAAATATATAGGACTGCCGAGGATTTATGTGGGTTTATTTTATACCCTGCAACTTTGCCAAATTTATTTATTTTCTCAAGTAGTTTTTTACTTGATTCTCTAGGATTCTTTAAGTATATCATTATATCTTCTGCAAAGAGTGATAGCTTGGTGTCTTTTTTGCCTAATTTGATTTCTTTTTCTTCTCTAATTGCTACTGTTAACATTTATAAGACCAGACTGAATAAGAGGTGTGATAGTGGACACCCTTGTTTCACCCCTGATCTTATCGGAAATGCTTCTAGCTTCTCCCCATTACATATAATATTTGCTGATGGCTTTAAATAGATGCTACCTATTATTTTAAGGAAGGCTCCATTTATTCCTATACTTTCTAATGTTTTTAATAGGAATGGATGTTGTATTTTGTCAAAAGCCTTTTCTGCATCTATTGAGATGATCATGTGGTTTCTGCTAGTTTTATTATTGATATGATCAATTATACTGATGGTTTTCCTAATATTAAACCATCCTTTCATTCCTGAAATAAATCCTACCTGATCAAAGTGTATTATTCTTTATATAAGTTGCTGTAGTCTTTTTGCTAATATTTTATTTAAAATTTTTGTATCTATATTCATGAGGGAGATTGGTCTATAATTTTCTCTCTGTTTTATCTCTTTCTGATTTAGGCATCAGTACAATATTTGTGTCATAAAAAGAATTTGATAGGACTACTTCTTCACTAATTTTTCCCAAATAATTTGTAGAGTATTGGAATCAATTGTTCTTTAAATGTTTGATAGAATTCACTAGTAAATCCATCTGGCCCTGAAGATTTTTTCCTATGGAGTTGACTGATGGCTTGTTCAGTTACTTTTTCTGAAATGGGGTTAAGTAATTTACTTCTTCTTCAGTTAATCGGGGCAACTATTATTTTTGTAAATATTCATCCATTTCCATAAGATTGTCAAATTTATGTGAATACATTTGGGAAAAATAATTCCTAATTATTGGTTTTATTTCCTCTTCATTGGAGGTAGATTCACCCTTTTCATTTTTGATACTCATTATTTGGATTTCTTCTTTCTTTTTTTATCATATTGAATAAGTGTCTATCAATTTTATTTTTTTTTTCATAAAACCAGCTTGTAGTTTTATTCATTAATTCAATAGTTTTCTTAATTTCAATTTTATTAATTTCTCCTTTGGTTTTCAATATTTCTAATTTAGTATTTAAATGGGAATTTTGATTTTGTTCTTTTTCTACTTTTTTCAATTGCATGCCCAATTCGTTGACCTCCCCTTTATCTAATTTAATCATGTATGCACTCAGTGATATAAAAATTCCCCTAAGATCTGCCTTTAATGCATCCCACACATTTTGGTATGTTGTCTCATTATTATCATTCTCATAAATGAAATTACTGATTGTTTCTATAATTTCTTGTTTGATCCACTCATTCTTTAGGATTAAATTGTTTAGTTTCCAATTAGTTTTTAGTCTGTCTTTCCATGGCCCTTTTTTGCATGTAATTTTTATTGCATCATGATCTGAGAAGGATGCATTTAATATTTCTGCCTTACTGTATAGAATTGTGAGGTTTTTATCTCCTAGAACATGGTCAATTTTTGAGTATTTGCCATGAACCACTGAGAAGAAAGTATATTCCTTTTTATCCCCATTCAATTTTCTCTGGAGATCTATCATACTTATCCTCTCTAAAATTCTGTTCACCTCTTTAACTTCTTTCTTGTTTATTTTGAGGTTGGATTTATCAAATTCAGAGAGGGGGGGATTAAGCTCTCCCACTAGTATAGTTTTGCTATCCATTTCCTCCTCTAGTTCCTTTACCTTGTCCTCTAAGAATTTGGATGCTATACCACTTGGTACATATATGCTAAGTAATGATATTGCTTCATTCTCTATGGTGCCTTTTAACAGGATATAGTTTTCTTCCTTATCTCTTTTAATTAGATCAATTTTTGCTTTATCTGAGATAAGGATTGCTACCCCTGCTTTTTTTACTTTAGCTGAGGCATGATATATTTTACTCCAGCCTTTTACCCTATGTGTATCTTTCTGTTTCAAATGTGTTTCTTGTAAATAGCATATTGTAGGATTATGATTTCTAATCCATTCTGCTATCCGTCTCCATTTTATGGGAGAGTTCATTCCATTCACATTTACAGTTATGATTCTTATCTGTTTCTTTCCCTCCATGCTATTCCTGCCCCTGTTAATGCTCATATTTTTCCCCCTTCTCCCTTCCCCCCTTAATAATTTCCCTTTGAACCACTGCCTCCCTCAAGTATTCCCTTATCAGCCTCCCTCCATTTTTCTCCCTTTCCCCCTTACTTCTTCCCTCCCTAATAACCACCGCCCCCCTTTCATAGCCCTTTCCTCCTCCTACTGCCTGTAGGATATTTTTATTCTTAATGAAATATGTTATTTCTTCTTTGCACCAAGAGTGACAGGAACAAATCTCATGCGAAGTTCCTCTCCCTCCCCTCTTTCCCTCTAAAATGATACTTTTTGTGTTTATTCTCCATAGAGTCCTGTGCTTAACTGGTTGTGTTATTCCCTCCTTGTACTGGAAGCAATGAGGGAAAAGCTCATATGATTCTCCTCTCCCTCCCTTTTTTTCCTCTGCTATATTGTTTTTATGCCTCTTTGTGTGGTATAATTTAACCTTTTCCACTTCATTCATTCTTCTTCTTCCATTGCAGTCCCTTTGTAGCCCTTAATAAGATCTTTTTTTAATTATCATTTTGTGTATGTTATACTCATACCCTCTACTTGTGTATAAACAGTTTGCTCTTATTAAATAGCAGGGTGTGTGTGTGTGTGTCTGTGTGTGTGTTTACTTTGTTTACCTTTCTATGTCACTCTTGCCTCTCATAATTGGAGGTTGAATTTTCCATTGAGCTCTTGTTTTTTCATCAGGAAGGTCTGGAACTCTGTAATCTCAGCTCTTTTGCCTTCCGGAAAATTGTATTGCATTGGCTCCGATCTTTCAGTGTAGAGGCTGCCAAATCCTGGGTGATCCTCACTGTAGACCCTTGATATTTCAATTGTTTCTTTCTGGCCACTTGAAGTATTTTCTCTTTTACCTGGCAGTTCTGTAGTTTGGCCACAACATTTCGAGGACTTTTCAGTTTGGGATCTCTTTCAGCAGGTGTCCGGTGGATTCTCTAGATTACTATTTTATCCTCAGTTTCTAGTATCTCAGGGCAGTTTTCCTTAATGATCTCTTGGAGAATGTTGTCCAGGCTCATTTTTTCATCATGATTTTCTGGTAGGTGTATGATTCTTAGATTATCTTTTCTGGATCTGTTTTCCAGGTCAGTTATTTTTCCATTGAGGCATTTTACCTCTTTTTCTAATTTTTCATTTTTGTTGTTTTGTTTGACTAATTCTTGCTTCCTCATAGAGTTATTTGTTTCAATTTGGTTGATTATAGTTTTTAGCAAATCATTTTCCTTGCTTAATTTTTTGAGCTCCTTTTCCATATCATACACTTTTTCTTTTTAGAGAAATGTTTTCTTCATTATAATGTTTTTCTAATTCTGCAATTTTGGTTTTGAGAGAATTATTCATTTTGTCTTCTATCTTTCTCAATTGGTTTTCAAAGTTCCTTTTGAGCTCATCTAGGAGAGCTTTCTGTGCTTGGGTCCCATTCCCTGTTGATGTTTCAGCTGTGGGTGTGGAGTCCACTTTGTCTCCCTCTGAGTTTGGTTCCTCCCTCTGAGGATAGTAGGATTCCAGAGGCTTTGTAGTCTTCTTTCTACCCATTATGAGGCAGGGCCCTAGCCATGCCCTTCCTCTAGGGATCCCAAGCCTTTACTGTAGAGGGTTTTGCCCTGGGTCAAGAGTTACTATGTTTTCGGGGTGGCGGGGGGGTTGGAGCAGGTGGTGTTCACTATACCATCCTGGTCTTTGGAGGTTCTGATAGGGGCTTTTTAAAAAAATTCTGGGCTATGAAGTGGTAGTCCCAGGAGTGTTTGCTGTTCCTGACAGGGGTCCCTGCATTTGGTTCTTACCTTGCTCTTTCCGGTCCCAGCCCTTTGGTGATAGGCCTGGTAGTGGTTCTTGTGGTTGTTGGGATGACTTTCCCCCTGAGTTGATCAGGCCTCTTTCGGGCCTGCCTCTGTGGGCCATGCCTTCCATGCCTGCCTCAGCATCCCATCTTTTTTGATCACATATTTCTTTGATTGAGCCTTCAACTGTCTCCCATTAATATGCTATATTCTTCATATTATTGAATACAATCAGCTAGGTGGTATAATTAGTAAAGTACCAGACTTAGAGTAATGTTATCTGAGTTAAAAGTCAGCCTCAAACACTAGTTGTGAGACCCTGGGCAAGTAACTTAGCTGCTTTCTGTCTCAACTGTAAAATGAGGGTCATAATAATATGTGTCTCCAAGGGTTTTTGTGAAGATCAAATGAGATAATATTTGTAAAGTACTTAACACAGTACTTGGGACATAGTAGTTACTTAATAAATTCCTGTCTCCCCTTTCCTTTCCTTTTGAGAAAAATACCCCAGACCTCTCCCAAGTACAAGTGCAGTGCTCTCTTCAGCCCACCACATTGCTTCATTAGTACTATTCTAATGCTTAATATAGAGAACTGGGGAAGTTGAGCTATAGAGAGTTAAGTAATTTGGCTAAGTTTGCACAGCAATCGTTAACGAATGACTAGATTTATTCAGTATCTATAATGCATCTAGTTTATTCAGGCTTGTGTTAACTATTGTTCAGGATTAAAATCTAAGTTTGACACAGTAAGACATTTTCTTACCCAAAAGGTCCTAAAAAAACTAAAGAAACAACTGTTTTCACTCCCAAACTTATGTAGTTTGAACTAGGATTTTAATTATTTTCTTTTACTTGTGTTTTCTTCTTAAGTCGGTAAAACCTGCACCATTTTAGTTATTGACTCCCCAAAGTCTAAAATCTTAGAAAATGGAGAATCCAATGAAGCAGAACATATCTATACACACACACACACATACACACATATGAGCTTCCCACACTACCAGGTTAATTGTCAAATAGTTTACAAAACAGGCAACATTTCAAATGAACAACTTTGGAAAAACCACTGGATGTTCAATCCAATTCCACAGCCACTCAATGAAAATGCAGCCAATGCCTTAGAATGTGAAGGAAGAGCATCCCCCCCTCCTCCAACCCAAACTCAACCGTTTTACTGTTGGTTCTTAACCCATAGAATTCGGCCTTTTTTTGTAAACCCCATTCTTAGACTGTCTTTCTTCCTAGATTCTGGACGGCTCTCCTGGATTCAGAGCTGGTGAGAAATCATCCCTTTTTTGCCTGATTTAGAAAATACTTATGTGCTATCCTGCTATAAACTCCAGATGACACTATAAACTCCAGAAACACTCCAGATGCTGTAGCCTGGCTGGCTCTGGAACTGGAATTACCAACAATAGGATAATTGTATTCTCCTGGAAGATCTTCTTTCGTTTAGTAGCTTTCTCCAAATTCAACACATCTCTACACAGTTTTGTTATAAGTAAAACAACAACTGGCTGATCAGAGAGGCTATGTGTGTGTGGTGTTAGCACAGACATATGCACATGTATTTCTGGGCTTCTATCTGCCTTGAAGAATATCTGAAAAGGCTTTGGAAAGTCTATATACCAATGTATAAATATTAGTTGCTGTAATTTTTACTATGATATCATGATATTCCCATTTTCTTAAATTCATGTATTTTCCCCAATCTTCTAAGATAAGCAGACCTTGAAATTATCCCCTGTAGTCAAAAGCATTTCCATTCATAAGGGAGTGTGTAGCTGGCAATTTTCTCTTCTCCACTTATCAAAAAATACCCAGTAAGAGATTAAAAATATTTCATAATTCAGAAGTTTTAGAAAAGTCAAGAAGTAAAAATATATGGTATAAAAAATCCACCAAAATGTCTTGGGCTGGATTGCTATTAACTGTATTTAAAAAAACATACTGGTGGTCATGAATCTGTTGCAAAGCCTATATTTTATAGACTTCTTTGTGGAGTGGAATGTATTTGAAGAATCATTTTAGTATCATTACATTTGGACTTGGCTGGCAGAAGCAGCTCCTCAATTACTTGTATTAAAATCGAACATATATTGGGAAGCTCAGCTAGCATCATGCTAACATCCTAGAAATAGAGGAAGACATGAATTTATCCACATGACAGGAATATTTTATGGCTGTCTCATTCAGCATTCCTCTTGCCTTTTCTGCATATGGTTAGATAAATGGGGTCCTTCTAGATTGGTATCCCCTAAGCTATAACTACACATTTCATCAAATAAGGAAAATAGCACAAAATCCACCCCTGAATCAACATTTTGAGACATTTAATTGAATGAGGACAGAGAAGGATAGTGTAGGACACACGGCAACTTGGGGTGGAGAGAGACAGGAAACACTAAACCATGGCAAAGGAACTAAGTCTCTGGGAAATTGGCCCCAAAGGAGGAAGGGAGTTTATATGATTGTCAGACTTTGGGATGAAGAAACACACCATTTGGTAGTCTCTTACTTTATTCTCACTAACTAGGTGCTGAGCAAAGTTGAGTCTATGTTTCTGAAGGGGTTCAAATGCTGCTAGAGTCCTTTCAATTTATATATTCTGGAGACAAGGCCCTAGTTGCCCACCCTAAAATTCTCTCTTGTGATGTTTGGAACCAAAAAGGAATGTTGTGCTGGCAGGTTTCAACAGTGACAAAGTGGGAATCATCTGGTTACTTTGTTTGGGGTGTTATTGTCTAATGAAATAATTTATTAGTGGGCCTGCAAGATATCCTTTCCCTTAATGCTTATAAAATCAATGAGCCATTGTAATATCTTTCTAATAGTCTCCTGCTATGAGTTAATATATCAAAATTCTTGAGTTAGTAAGTAAGACTGAAAGATACAGCCTGAACCATTTCACAGTTGTCCCATTTACAACCCATCTATCAAATGTGCTGCTTTAGAAGTATTCACTTTCCTGTTACTCCATGGACAGGGTACTAGGCTCTAACAACCCTCATCCATTCTAAAAGAGGTCTTACAGGGTCCACTCTTTTCACAATTGAAGTTTCTCTTCCTTCTCTGAGTTTCATAAGATGTGGTGCTAGAAATACATTGTGTGCATCTAATGGGGAGAAGGGTATGACTCAATACACGAATCATTCTTTTGAAAGTCAGATGTCAAAGCTTCAAGTTTGGAAAGAAAGGAATTCTGAGTCAGACTAACACAGGGGTGAGACTGGGGGTAGGGACTAGGGATAGGTTTAGGGAAGAAATACACATAGAATATTCCTCCTCTCCAGTCAGAAAAGCAGATGGCTAAACATTCTGGCAATGCTTTCCTGATTTGTGGACCATGTAAACCATAGCAACCATATTGTAATTATCTCTTCCTTTGGACCCACCCTGAATCCAAACTTCCACATTTCTATCGAGGATACTACCATTTTTCCAATTACCCAATTATCAAACTTGGAATTGTGTTTGACTCTTTACATCAAGGGTGGGGAAACTGTGACTTCAATGACACCTGTGGCCCTCTAGGTCCTGAAGTACAACCCTTTGAGTTTAGGGTTAGGCAAATGGCAGCACTTGAGGGCCTAGAAGGTTTCCCACCTCTGCCTTATATCAATTGCTAAGTTTTGTCAATTATAACTTCATAACATCTGTCCCTTTCTCCCCATTCACATGGCCACTATAATTAGGGCCTTCCTACCCTTACTGGACTATTACCATTGCTACTTAATTGGTCTTCCTGCCTGAAGTTTCTGCCTTCTCTAATCCATTTTCCACACAGCTGCCAAAGTCATATTACTAAAAGCACAGGTATAACCATTATTATTCCCTTGCATAATCAACTTCAATGGCTCATTATTTCATGAGATCAAATAAAAATTAGTCTTCTGAGCATTTAGAGTCTTGGTTCCAACTTACAGTTTTAGCTTTATTATATGTGATGGCCCTTTAAACACTATACCATATAGTCAAACTGGGCTTTTTTGTTTGTTTGTTTCACCCATGATATTCTACCTCCTGAAACTTTGAACAAGTTCCTCATACCTGGAATACACTCCCTTCTCTCCTTTGTTTCTTAGAACCCCTAGTTTCCTTCAAATTTCAGTATCTATAAATGTCACATTCTAACTTATCTCTTACTTGATACTCTAGATACTAAATTCTCTACCACTCCCCAAATTGTATGGTATTTATTATTTCATATATCTGTCTCTATCTACTTATATGTCTATATGTTTCTTCAAAAGAATGTAAGCTTCATGGAGAAAAACATTGATTCATTTGTGTCTTTGTATCTCCAGTACCCAACATGGTACCTGGCATATGCTAATCACCTCAAAGCACTTATTGATTCATTTATTGCTTATATGGTATGGTCTGAGACCAATGAAAACTGACAATCATCTGTATGGAAATGAGCTTTCAATTGGGTGGTGTAGTTTTTGTTTTGGGATGTGAGGGAGACAAAGACCTGCCCTTCTCAAAAACCATTGGGTGAGAGTTGAGTTCTAGTACAACCCTGTCATTTACTTAAATTTCCAGAACTGTGGATGCATAATTGATTAATCTAGCTCTGTGTTTGTATTTGTTTGTGTTGTGTGTGAGTGAGTGAGACAGGGGGGAGAAAGAGAGAGAGAGAGAGAGAGAGAGAGAGAGAGAGAGAGAGAGAGAGAGAGCCCTAGTGCCTATAATTAGACAGTCATGATTACAAAATCCTGGGACTAGAAGGTTATCTAGTCTAATTTTCCCATTTTACAGAAGAAGAAACTAAAGGTCAGGAATGGAAAATGACTTCTCTTATCTCATATGGCTAATAAATGGGAGGGCTAGATTTGAACCCCCATGTTGCTGTTTTCTAGTCCTACGTTCTTTTCTTTTTTTTTCTAAATTAAATCATATTGTATGTCACACTATTTCCTCTAGATTTTATAATAAGTGATTGAATTTCTTAAGAATAAGAGAGTTTGAGGACATTTAGAAAGAAAAGAAATAATCACTGAAAGATATTATGACATTAAGATATTAAAAACAGGTCATCACAGAATATCCTTATTTTATTTGCTAACAGAATTACTTGATGTGTAAATCAAGGAAATGGTATAGGATATTAATCAATTTATATTTCATCACATATTTAATGATATTTCTCATGTTATTTTTGTGAATGAGAATGGATGATACCAGCTAGAAGGCAATACAGTTGAGTCTGAGTTGACTGAATGGCCAGATCCAGCCCCCAAAGTAGTCATTAATGGGTTGATGTCAGCTCAGAGAGAGGTCTCTATTGCAGTGCTCTAGGGATCTTTTCATGGTCTTATTCTGTTAAACATTTTTAACAATGATGTGACTAAAGGCACAGATGGCAAGCATATCAAATTTGCAGATGGCATAAGGCTTGGAGAGACAGCTGTAGCATTGGATGATTCAGTCAGGGTACAAAAACATTTTCAACAGAACAGAATAATTGCATAAATCGATTAAGATTGAATTATTTGTATGAGGAAAAATTTTATGATAACTATAAATATTAAAAAAATGGAACAATCTGCCTTGGTAATCAGGAGAGTACTTGTCTCCAAAAATCACATAACTTCTGCCTGCCTCAGTTTCCTCAACTAAAATGGGAATAATAATTGCACTTACCTCACATAGATATGAAGATTAAATGAAGCATCTTATTTGAATTGGTTTTTTTAAGGGCTTAGCACAGGGTCTGGTACATTATAAGTGTTAAATAATGTTGTTATTGTAATTATTATTAGCATTGGTCATGGTGGCGGTGGTGGTGGTGGCAATGGCAGTAGTAGTAGTAGTAGTAGTAGTTGTGACCCCAAGATTTCTAGCTGAGCCTTACCTCCTTTTCCCAGCCCTTGGTGCGCATCCTGGTATGTCCTGCGTGGTCTCATACAGGAGAAGTTGAATCAGTGGAAATAGAAAGAGGCACAGCTTTATTGGCAGGACTGGCGTGTTGTTACATCTCTCCCTCTATCCCAGCCCCCTCATGCTTGAGCCCTTAAATCCCCAAAGGGCACTTGCAGAGCTCATGGACAGCTCATGAGGGAAAGTAGGGGGGCAATCAGAGAACAGGGAGGCTGTGTCCAGAACAGCTTGCATATTGCTGCACACTTACCCCTAGTCCCTGAGATTAGTCTCAAGGTAACAGGGAAAATTGCATGACAGCACACAGTCTGGATGCCTCGGCACTTCCTAGGGGTTAGGGTGCCCTGACCACAGATGAGATCAGCACACATTGCTGATTGTTCTGTATCTTGTTATGTCAGACCTGAACTCAGAGAGGCTGCCTGAAACCCAAAGAGGAGCTACAGGCCCCAACAGTAGCAGTAGTAAGAGGCCCATATTGCATTTGTGTTCAGAAAACCAGGATTCAAGTTTGATCTTCATGAGTTACCAGCTAGCAACCTGAAGCAAGAAGTCTGAATGAATGACCATTTGAGAAACAGTGCAATAGTGGAAAAATCACTGTACTGAACTTGAGAGTCCGATGACCTGCCTGAGTCTGATTAAATTTTGATCCTTATTAATTATGTGATCTGAGGAAATGTTCATCTGTGTCTTGCCATCTCTATTAGGCTCCTAATTGGTGCAGTGGATGGTGCGTTAGACTTGGAGTCAGCTGCCTCAGACACTCACTAGCTGTGTGACCCTTGGGTAAATCATTTCACTTTGTTCAGTCTCAGGTTTATCATTTATTAAATGGGGACAATAATATCACTTACTTCACAGGGTTGTTATGGGGATCAAATGAGATGATAATACATGTAAAGGGCTTTTCAAACCTTAAAGCACTATATTATTTTAGTCATTTTTCAGTCATGTCCTATTCTTCATGACCCCATTTGGGGTTTACTTGGAAAAGATACTGGAGTTGTTTGCCATTTTCTTCTCTATCTCATTTTATGGATTAAGACACTGAGGCAAGCAGGGTTAAGTGACTTGCCCAGGGTCATACAACTACTAAGTGTCCGAGGCCAGATTTGAATTCAGGAAGATGAGTCTTCTGTGCAGTCACTGAGGCACCTCACAGCCCAAAGCACTATATAAATGCTAGCGATTAGCTTTTATAAAACAGGAATGATAATATTGGGCTAACCTACCTCAAAGAGTTGCTTATTGCATTAAGGTATATGTACTGGATATGTAACTGATATTTATTGAGATTATACACACATATGTACAAAATGATATATGTTTAAATCATACATTGGATTAAATGATATAATTGGTATGATGGTGCCTTATTAAATATCCATTGCTATAATATAAACTATTGCTATGATATCATCATGCTTCATTTTCCAAGAGTTAGGTAATATTAC
This sequence comes from Petaurus breviceps papuanus, assembly GCF_028583685.1. NCBI lineage: Eukaryota > Metazoa > Chordata > Mammalia > Diprotodontia > Petauridae > Petaurus > Petaurus breviceps. The sequence goes on from NW_027187378.1 coordinate 18,402,285, forward strand.
TCAAAGAACATTAACTAGGTCAAGATGAGAAGAGCTTCACCCCAGGGCAGCTATCTCTCAGGGTTCATATGAGGCCTAAATGAGATATACAGAAAAGGCTTCAAAAACATTCAAGTGCTATATAAATACCAGCTATTATTTTAAAGGAAATAGGATGACCCTGCAAACCCAGAAAAATGCTAAGGCTAGGAAACAGATCATCCTAAGAATTTACTTGCAAATAACTTTCAAAGAGCAAAGTATTGGAAAATATAGTGTGCCTTTGGAAAGAACAAGTTCTGACAGACTAATTGTGGGTGCCTGGATAAATGTAGGTGGGAAGGATAATAGGATACTTTTTTCCACAGATAAGGCTGCTATAATGCAAAATACTGCACTGCTGAAAAGTACCAAAGTTATTAGAGCAGGAAAAGTTTGATTAAGATTTTTTTTTCATTCAAAGAATAAAACAGGGCATAAAGAGTATAAACAAAGTAGAATTGGAGAAAGAAAAATGAATTATCTCACTATCCTCCTACTTCATTCCTACTCATGAGACACTGTACTTGCAAAGCCTCACAACAATATCGACTGGGGTATGTTACAAATTCATGTTATCCCAAGTCAACTGGGCCCTTGCTACAGCAATACAGTCCTTTTAATCCTCCCTGATTCTTGTTTTTTTTTTTTTTTCCTTTTTGGATAGGGGAAGTAGGGCAATTGGGGTTAAGTGACTTGCCCAAGGTCACATGGCTAGTTTTGTGTTAAGTGCCTGAGGTCACATTTGAACTCAGATCTTCCTGACTCCAGGGCTGGTGCTCTATTCACTGCTCCTCCTAGCAGGCCCTAGTGAAATCTTTTTGTTTGTTTGTTTTCTACCTCCCTGATTCTTTATCTCACTTTCTGCATAAGCTTTTCCATACTTCTCTCATCTGGCTTCCTCCCTCTTTGCCTCTAGCTGAGAATCTTTTCTCTTACTTTGTTGATAAAACGGATGCCATTTCATCAGGAACCTGTGCTTTCTGAGCTTTTTACTCTCTCCTTTTCTGCCCACATCTTGCTTTTCCTTCTTTTTTCTCCTCCTCCTCCACCTTCTCTTCTTTCTTCACTTCTTCCTCATCTGCTTCTTCCTTTTCCTCTTCTTCCTCATCCTTCTCCTGGATATGTCCCTCTACCTATTAGATTCCCATGGTAGGGGATAGATCAAAGAACATAGTGGGGATGGCATGGTAGTACAACATTCTTCCCCCAATAAAAAGTTTACATCCCCCCCCAAATTACAGAGGAATGCACTTGAACTAGGGCAGCTAGGTGGTACAGTAGATAGAGTGCCAGGCATGGAGTCAGGAAGACTCATATTCAAATCTTGTCTCAGACACTTAGAAGCTGTGTGACCCTGGGCAAGTCACTTAACCCTGTTTGCTTTAGTTTCTCAACTGTAAAATGAGCTAGAGAAGGAAATGCCAAACCCCTCCAGTATCTTTGCTAAGAAAACCCAAATGGGGTCATAAAGAGTAAGATGTGACTGAAAGCAACTGAACAATACCACATGAACATCAGTGAATGTACCTCATGAAATTCATACAAATATATATTCAAAGGTATATCTTATCTACATAATACACTGCATATGCAGGTACTTAATTCATGATGGTCACACTGCATTTGAATGCAGCTAGTGTTGGTGAATTCAAGCAACACGGACCAACAAAATAACAACTACATTAAAAGAGGATTTTATGATCAGAAATATATTTATAAATGTATTAGATAGATAAATATACAATTTGATCCTGACAACAACCCCATGAGTTAGATCCTATTTTTATGACCATTTAAAGATTTCAAAAACCTGAATCTGACAGATTTTGTGATGCCAAACTCAGACGACTTACATAGTATATATCTGTCTGTGGTGGAATGTAAGCTCAGGTCTTCTGGAATGATTCCAGCTCTCTTTTCACCAATACCAGACTGCTTCTTATAGTCAGTAGCTTATGTAACAATATTGTATACAATGAACTAAGGGCACAGATTTCATGCCATACTTAACACATAGCAATACACTACATATTACATCCACTTACAGTAATAGTATTGCCTTGTTTTTCTATTTGTCCCCTTCTACTTACTGCAGTGTATGTGTACCTAGCACTTAATAAATGCTTTTGAAATTAATTCATAGAGGACGTGCAGCATTATTTGATAAATCATAGTAAAGCAAGGAAACAGCCAACATAGTTCATCTATACATATGTTATGTAACATGTTTCATTAAATACAACTTCAATGCTAGCCTCATGTACAAAGTACACATTACATGTACCCCAATTGGGATCATTTGGTTCCATATACAACCACTTCTCCTTTTATTCTACCTAGAGCATCACAAAAAATTAGTGGGTCTGACACTGTATTTCCTGAATTGAGGATGGCTGAAAGTAACAGAACTATCAGTATCCAAAGAACCAGTGGTTTGCTAAATTCCATTCTTCCTAGATTTCAAACTCTCTACCTTACCAAGAGGTATGGATAGCAAATATAAATTTTTCTTTCATAAAACCTTGACTGTATAAGCTTTCTGTATCCAGGTTCAGTATACTTATGCATACTGTATGAGACTCTCATTTACCCTTATACATCTATTATTTCTTTCCAGAAATAAAATTTCTATTCATACAAACTTCAAAGGCTTGCTACCATGCACAATTTCCATATTATTCCATTAATATGGCTAATACTTTCCTTTGAACTCATCTAGCCTAAATCTCTTACTTCCTATGGATACCTACTGGCATTTTGAAGCAGGTAAAATCTATTTTTTTTCTGAGCTCAAATGTCCTCTCTTGACCAGTGGCCAAAATCATGGGAATAAGCTGATGCAATCAATTAATCAACAATTATCTATCATGTGCCTATTATGTGCCAGACACAGTACTAGATGCTGGGGATACAAATACAAAGAAGGAAACAGTTCCTACTTTCAAGGAGATTACATTCTAACAGGCCCAAACATTAATAAGTCTTCATTATTTTTTAACATTTTCTTTTTTTTAAAATATGAACTCATCATCAACAAAGATAACCACTCAAATGAACAAATAAGATCTCCCTGAGACAACTGAATGTGAAACTGTGAACTTCTGTTATGTACTGTTTGTTGAAAAGAAGTATTATTTAGCAAGTTAGCAACAAGATTTAACACATCTTTAAAAAGCTTGTTCACAAATATCCCAAAGATCTCTAAATGGTGTTGAAAGGTTGATTTCTCTTGCCCTTCTGTTAAGGATTCTTCCCAACTACATGTCCGTAAGTGAAATCTTGGAGTGGCTTGGCAACGATAGCATAATTTTTCACAAATTTTTTACCAAATGCTCAAAATCTTTGGTAAGAAAAAAGATTCTTTGGATGAGACCAGCTGGCACATGGTTTTATCTTCCCTGGAACTGTACTTAATTCTTGATGAGATATTATATGATCTGTAATTGACAAAGACCATTTATCACTGTCAGTTGTCAGCCGAAAACGTCAAATGAGCACTTATAGACATATATTGCTTTCATTAAGTCTTTTCTTATGTTCTTTCCAAAAACAACATGGTATTTTACACATACCATTACTTTGTGGTTCTGGTTCATGTCTCTAATCACTTTTTCCTTTAATTCCTTGAAAAACAGAAATATCACTTTCTGCTCCTTTGAAGAGTTCAGGGTCCACAGGTGTGAAACATTGAATTTGATGTTAGATTTTTCCAAGGTGTTGATCAGTTTATTGAACAGTTTTTTGCCTCTTCTTCCTCCATTTTTCTTTGAAAAAAATCTTTCTTATATAACACACTTTTCCAATAATTATCTTGTTTTTGAGACAATAGAATGATAGATAGAATAGCTGATAGAATGGCCCCTGATGTCTATGTGCTTTCTTCTCCTGTGACCTTATGGAATTTATTTTAGGTGAAAAGTTATGAGTTCAATCACAAACACATGAAGTCCTGTTAACACGCAGAGGTTGGGCTCTTGGCCTAAATTTACATTTATCTCTGTCTCTAGGGAGTCTTTGGCTTCCTTGCAGTTCAGAAATAATTCAAATTATGGGAAACAAATGAGTATCAAAACTGTCTCTGGATAAAGAGACATTGTGAGAGGAAGTTGCAAAAAGAGCTGACCTTTTCATGGGTCTTCCTTTAGTCTTTAAATAGCTGAATGCACTCTTGGTATCAACTTTGGTTTTCTGCTGTAAGATTCCTGTAGGATTGATAGGCTTCTTCAGTGTCATCCTTCTCTCCCACAGTATAGATCTACTTTCTCTTCCTCCTTTCACTGGCTGCCCCAGCGTTACTAGATCTTGGATCACCTTTATATTAGGACAGTTTTTTTCTTTTTCCCTTTATACTTCTGGGCACTGATTCTGTAAATAATTCTGAGTTAGTTTCTCATATTTACAGAAATCCCTTAGGGTATGACCAAGTCTCTCAATCAATGGTTTTGATTAAATCAAAGATAAGAATCAGTCCTATTTACTCTTAATTATGATGAAGTGGTTCAATCAACGTGTTCTTACCTGGGAAGGTATTTACTAGAACCCCATCTTTACTATTATGAGATGGACCTCAGGTAGGGAGAACCTAAAGAATACAAGACATAAAAAACACAAGAGATAAAAAGAAATATGAAGAAAAATCTATTTTGGAAAAGAAAAGAAAAATGAAGGTATCATCCTGCTTTTCAGCAGTACAGTCTTGCCATCAAAGTTCTATCAGAGACAATGGACACAATTTCAGAAAGTCTCTTCATATCATTATTACCTTGTCCCTTCCCAAAGGTTCCATGCTGGCTGTTTCCTATATAATTTCCAACCAGTTTTCCATATTCACTCCTTTGTTGGTTAAAGCTGGTGGGAATACTCACTTTCTTTGAAATCTGTTTTTTCCCTTTCAATCTGTCCTTCTCTCAGTTGTCCCAGGTGTGTTTTAACCCCAATTGTCAGGACAAAGAACAAGCTGTATGTTGTGAAGAACAAGAAAGGTGATAAATTCATAATAACCTTATAATCATGATAGTGATGATGATGATGATATTATCTCCATTATGCTTTAAAATTCACAAGGTACTTACAACATGCTGCCATGTGGATACAGGCTTTCCAACTATTTTTTTTTTTCATTTTAAGGATGAGTAAAATGAGACACAGTAAGGTTAAATGACTTATTCAGGAAATACAACTTGCCTTTCAGAGAAAAGACTAAAATCCAGGCCTTTGGGTTGCAGGTTTAACATCTTTTCTCTCGTACTAGGCTGCCTCTAAAATAATCTCTTACATAATCTCTCTGTACTTATTTGCTGTTCCAGTCTACTAGGGAGGTCAATGAATTGGGCATGCAGTTGAAAAAGCTAGAAAAAGAACAAATTGAAAATTCCCAAATAAATACTAATTTAGAAATAATGAAAAGCAAAGGAGAGATTACAAAAGTGAAATTAAGAAAACTATTGAATTAATAAATAAAACTAATAGTTGGTTTTATGAATAAAACAATAAAATTGATAGACCCTTAGTCAATATGAAAAAAAGAAGAAAACTGAATTAGAGTATGAAAAATGAAATGGGTGAATTTACCTCCAATGAAGAGGAAATTAAAGGGTGGCTTGGTGGTGCAGTGAGGAGAGCACTGGCCCTGGAGTGAGGAGGACTTGAGTTCAAATCTGGCCTTAGACACTTAACCCAAAAACTAGCCATGTGATCTTGGCCAAGTCACTTAACCTCAATTGCCCTCCAAAAAGAGCAAATAAAAGAGTAAATTAAAATAATAATTAGGAATTATTTTGCCAAATTGTATGAACATAAATTTGACAATCAGTGAAATAGATGAATATTTACAAAAATATAAATTGTCCAGATTAACTGAAGAGGAAGTAAATTACTTAAATAACCCCATCTCAGAAAAAGAAATCGAAAGTGCCATCAGTGAACTCCCTAGACAAAAATCTCCAGGGCCAGATGGATTTACTAGTGAATTCTATCAAACATTTAAATAACAATTGATTCCAATACTCCAAAAACTATTTTGGAAAATTAGTGAAGAAGGATGCTATCAAATTCTTTTTCTGACGCAAATATGGTATTGATTTCAAAATCAGGAAGAGATAAAACAGAGAAAGAAAAGTATAGACCAATCTCTCTCATGAATATAGATGCAAAAATTTTAAATAAAATATTAGCAAAAAGACTACAGCAACTTATCACAAGAATAATACACTTTGATCAGGTAGGATTTATTCCAGAAATGCAAGGATGGTTTAATATTAGGCAAACCCTCAGTATAATTGATCATATCAACAACAAAACTAGCAGAAACCACTTGATTATCTTAATAGATGCAGAAAAGTCTTTTGACAAAATGCAACATCCATTCCTATTAAAAACACTAGAAAGTATAGGAATAAATGGAGTCTTCCTTAAAATAATAGGCATCATCTGTTTAAAGCCATCAGCAGGTATTATATGTGATGGGGATGAGGTAGAAGCATTTCCAATAAGATAAGGGGTGAAACAAGGATGTCCACTATCACCCCTCTTATTCAAAATGGTACTAGAAATGTTAGCATTTGCAATTAGAAAAGAAAAAGAAATCAAATGAATCAAATTAGGCAAAGAAGAGACCAAGCTATAATTATTTGTAGATGTTATGATGATATACTTAGAGAATCCTAGAGAATCAAGTAAAAAACTACTTGAGACAATGAATAAATTTGGCAAAGTTGCAGGATATAAAATAAACCCACATCAATCCTCGACATTCATATATATTTCTAATGAAATCCAACAGCAAGAGATAGAAAGATAAATTCCATTTAAAGTTACTGTAGACACTATAAATTATTTGGGAATCTATCTGCCAAAACAAACCCAGGATCTAAATGAACAGAACTACAAAACATTTTTCACACAAATAAAATCAGATCTAACTAATTGGAAAAATATCAGTTGCTCGTGGCTGGGTTGAGCTAATATAATAAAAAGTGACAATTTTACCAAATTAAATTACATATTTAGTGCCATACCAATCAATCTACCAAAAAATCACTTTATAGAGCTAGAAAAAATAGTAACAAAATTATTTGGAAGAACAAAAGGTCCAGAATATCAATGGAATTAATGAAAAGAAATGCTAGGTAATGTGGTCTGGCCATACCAGATTTTAATCTGTGTCATAAATTAGGAGTCATCAATACTACCTGTTACTGGCTGAGTAATAGAGTAGTTGATCAATGGAAAAGATTGGGTACACAAGACTTAGCAGTCAATTACTAACAAATGACTAACACAATGACTAACAAAGCCAATGTTACCAAAATTAAGAGGGAAGTAGAAAAATGGGAAATAATTTTTACAACCAATGTCTCTGATAAAGGCCTCTTTTCTAAAATATATAGAGAATTGAGTCAAATCTATAAGAATACAAGTCATTCCCCAATTGATAAATAGTAAAAGGATATGAACAGACAGTTTTCAGAGGAAGAAATTGAAGATATCTATAAGCATATGAAAAAAATGCTCTAAATCACTACTGATTAGGAAAATGTGAATCAAAATAACTCTGAGGTACCACATGTCACTGGTCAGATTGGCTAAGATGACAAAACAGGAGAATTACAAATGCTGGAGAGGATGTGGAAAAATTGGAACACTAATGCATTGTTGGTGGAGTTGTGAACTGATTCAGCCATTCTGGAGAGCAATCCGGAACTATGCCCAAAGGGCTATAAATGATTTCATACCCTTTGACCCAGCAATACCACTTCTAGGGTTGTATAACAAAGAGATTATAGAAGTGGGAGGAAGACCCATATATACAAAAATATTTATAGCAGCTCTTTTTGTGGTGGCAAAGAATTGGAAATTAAGGGGATTCCCATTAGCACTTGTTGCTAAACAAGTTGTGGTATATGAATGTAATGGAATAATATTGGGCTATAAGAAATGAGGAGCAGCAGACTTCATATTTACCTGGAGAGGCTTATATGAACCGATGCTGAGTGAGAAGAGCAGAACCAGGAGAAATTTGAACACAATTATAGACACAATGTATGTTTTTTTTTTATCAGTTATTTGTTTTTTATTCAGTATTTAGGGTTAGTATGACACTTGAGGAATTGGCTGCATTGTTGTACATACACCGATCTTTTTATATAATATGGAAATTTACAACTATTGATGTATATATATATGTGTGTGTGTTTGTGTGTGTGTGTGTGTAGACAAAAATCACATCCTCTGGAAATGTGATGCATGGAGCCATGCTATAGGAGCCCTAATGGAGAGGAGCACAAGGTAATCAATGCATCAATAAAGAATAACTACTGTATGGTGTCTTGTAGTCAGGAGTGTTGTCTTCTGGACCTACAGGAATCTGCAGTACCTACATACAAGGCAGGTAGTTTATATACCTGTGGGGCACTATCTGCTTGACACCAACTACTGAGACTATACAAGTCATATCCAGCATCATATGCAAACATCAACAGGGTTTAAACAAATAGTCACACTCTACTATTCCCCATTTCTAACTTTAGGAAGAGACTAGAGTGTGTTCACAGGTTTTACATTTCTGGTGTTCGATCAGGAATCAGAGGAAGGATTTGACCTATTCGAAAAGCCCTTAACCCCTTAACCACTGTCATGTTCTCTTGATGGCACATTAAAAGGTTTTAAAATTGCAGCTCCTTCTGGATTCCCCAAAGAGTATCTGCACTCTTCTTTAAATGGCTCTCCTCCTCTGGATTCAGGTTTACTTTCACCACATCTGAAATGCCATTCTGTCCCAAGATACATGGGACACTAAGGAAGACATCCTCATTAATTCCATATAGTCCCTTAATCATGGTGGAAATTGGATGCACTCTCCTAAGATTCTTCATAATGCTTTCTGCAGATCTGCCACAGACAAGCCAACCTCTATTTAGCCCTCTAGTTCTAAAACATCAGGGCAGTTTTCTTTGAGAACTTCCTGGAGGATGATTTCTAGGTTTTTACTTTGATCATGGCTTTCAGGTAGTCCAATAATTTTTAAATTCTCTCTCCTGGATCTATTTTCCAGGTGAGTGGTTTTTCCCATGAGATATTTCACATTGCCTTCTATTCTTTCATTTGTTTGCATCTGTTTAACAGCATCTTGATTTCTCATAAAGTCATTAGCTTCCATTTGCTCCAATCTAATTCTGAAGGAATGATTCTCCTCATTGAGCTTTTGAGATTCTTTTTCCATCTGGCAAATTTGGCTTTTTAAGGCATTCTTCTCCTCATTGCCTTTTTGAGCCTCTTTTGCCATTTGAGTTAGTCTATTTTTTAAGGTGTTATTTTCCTCAGTCAGGCTATTAACTCTAATTTCATAATTTTCTTGCATTGTTCTCATTTCTCTTCCCAATTTTTCCTCCACTTCTCTTATCTGCTTCTTAAGTCCTCTATGGCCTGTAACAAGCTCATATTTTCCTTTGAAGCTTTTGGTGCAGTAGTTCTGACTTCACTGTCTTCCTCCTGTTCCATGCTTTGCTCCTTTTTGTCCCCAAAATAGGAGTGTAATGTTGGAATCTTCTGTCTGCTTTGTTTCCTTTGCCTGGTGATGTCGCCCCTCAGTCACTTGACTCTGGGCTTTTTGCCACAGTAGGATTCTGCCACCAGACACGGGAGCTTTCATCCCAAATGCTGGGATTTTCTCAGCTGCTGGAGGTATTAGATGGGTGCCCTCTCTGAGCTCTCTACATGCTCTGGCAAGCTGGACACACACCCAAGGCCCTACACCCTAGACTGCAATCCAGATCCAAGAAGGTTAAAGCAAGAGTAATTGCCCCTCAGATTGGTGCTTGGTCCCCCTACTCTCTGCAGGCCAGGAGCTGAAGCTGCAATGTGGCTCTGGCTGGCTGTGCCGGTGTCTCAGTGGCTTCTCGTCCCAGGGGTGAAAGCCACGCACTCCCACTTACTGGCTCCCAAAGTCCAGACTGCACTTACCTCTCACTTTGACCTTCTCATCTATGTGTTGATAAATCTGGAAATGGCCACAGCTGCGGCTGTTCTGGAGTCCCTCAGGCCGGTGGCTGGTCAGGCCCGTCCTGTGGCAAAAGCCTTCACGTGGGGCTGGGCTCGGCTCCCAGAGCACTGCACTGGCCAATTCCTTCCATCCTGCCAGGCTGTCTTTAGTGGGAGGTTAGCTTCTTTGTGTTAATTTGTGGGTTCTGCAGCTCCAAAGTTTCTTCAGAGTCCCCTGTTTCATGGATTGGGGAAGGCAGAAGCCAGATCAGCGGGGAGGTCCTGCTTCTACTCCAATATGTTGATTCCTTTCCCGACAATAGCTTTTAAACACCCAAAAAGAATGCTGTCTCCACCAAAGTCCTTGAAAGAGTAAAAAAAAATCACTCCAATCTAATTTTGAGCAAGGAACAAATTCAGAGAATAATGGGTAGTCAAGTTTGATTGGAACATGGAGTGGGTGGAGACAAGGAACATGAACCTATAGGATCATCCTAAAATGAAAACACAAACCAATATGAAAAAGTGGGGTATTATTGCTGGCTTCAAAAATTTGAATGGCTGTTATTGTTATTATGGTAACTATTGGACCCATATTGAGCTTTGGGGGGAAATGAAACTTTATCATGAGTATGTAAGACATCAGTCTTCCCTGGATAAGTCCTGTTTTCATGATGAATTTAAGGAGCAGGAAGGATAGTTTCTATTGCCAGTGAATACAAGATTACCTGCAATCCTTGTCGCCCTTGGGATAGAGTTGATGACAAGGTTAGAATAGGTTTATTAACAAAGAGCAGAATTAATCCAAATAAATCTTCATTGCATGTGAAATGACACATTTGAAGTTGTGTAGCCTGCATCATCTTCCTTTTTTTCCTTTTTTTTTTGTGAATCCTGTGCCATGACACTGGCCTAATGGGAAGGCACACTGGTGGGTGGGGGAATTGGGGTGAAGGTAGAAGTGAAGACAGTGGCAATTGTGGAAAGACTATCTGTCTCCATTCTACCCTCCTCAAGGCATATCATGTGCTGTGGCTATGCTTGGCCTCCCTGCCTTGGCTCTCTCTACTCTTATCTATCCTCTATACAGCTGCCAAAATAAATTTTCTCATGTTCAGATATGATCATATGAACCTTACAAATTCTAATGCTTCCCTATTGTTTTTGGAATAAAATATATAGACTTCTCTACTTGAGTTTTAACGTCCTTTATAATCTAATCCCAGCCTATCTTCCAACTTCATTAAACATTACTCAACTTTCTGTGCATTGTAGTCTAGTCAAATGAGCCCTCTCTGTTTCTCATACATATCCCTCCATCTCCTGTCTTTGCTTCTCATACCTGGCATGTACTCTCTTATCACTTTCACTTAATAGAATCTCTCCCTAACTTCCAAAATCAGTTCAAGTAACATGCTGTACAAAAAGCCCTTCCTAGTCTCCCTCATCTACTACAGCTCTTCCTCCCTAACTACTGTATGCTTAACTTCCCTATGTTCTATATTTATTTTGAAAATATTCTGTATATACTCATAAGTAGTGCATATGTCCTCCAATAGAATGTAAGCTCCTTGAGAGATGGGGTTGCTTCATTATTTTGTCTTTGTGCCCTAAATGCCTAGCACAGTGCCTTGCACATAATAGTGTTTAATAAGTGCTTGTAAACTCATTGACTGTTTGATACTCACCCTGTATTAGCAGATCATCTTATTGGAAAGTTGAGTCTAATTACTCAGAAGCAATTCAGATTGAATTGAAGATTTTGGACTCTGTTCCATTCTCTAGGGTGCATTTGAGAGCCCCGGATGATAATGTTTCATCAGAGGCTCGGAAAGCAGGTACATGATTTGCAAGCTGTGGTTGCTCAAATAGTATCATGATATGCATAGTGTATTTACAAAATAGAAACTGTTCCCCCAGTTTGGCAATTCCTTTCTGAGCCTGTTAGAGTATTCCCATCTATCTGTATAAGGCATCAGGCAGCGGTGCTGGTCCCTGTGCACTAATATTTAAAATTTGGATATATACACTTGTCTAGCAAGTTAAGTTCAAATGACTTTTGTGATAAGAACATGAGGCACTATGGAATACACTGTTCCTTTAATGGAAAAGGGAAGTGCCTGCTGGGGAATTATGAGCAATTGTGGGATAGCCTTATCTCATGTGACAATGTGTTTACTGCCATATTAAGACTCTTACCAGGACATCTGCTAATAGCCAATATAAATGAATTCCACTAATTGAGAACACTCCTTGACTTGCAGGAGTTGATGCTAATGGAAATCTTTTTGCAAAGACTTAAATGAGAATTTAATGGACCATTTATAGCATTCTGTGTCTGAGGATTTGGTGACCTTAACTGATATGGACAAGCAGCTGAATGACCCTCCAGAATAGAGGAAGATGCATGAAGCTCAAGACCAGGAAAGCTGTCTGGAGCCCCTGGAGGAGTGGAAAAGTCTTCTCCCACGCCCCTGGGTGTCAGTTGGGTATTTTAGTACCCAGATAGTAAATAGTGACATTCTCCTTGTAATGGCCTTATTACCTACCCTGATAATGCCATTGGATTTAGGATAAGTTCCAACAAAGTGAACCTATGAAAGGTTCATGTGGGCTCACTGGGACTGGAAGGGGAAGGCTTTATGGAAATACCAGTGTCTCTGACTATGACCACACTTGTATCATGAAAACCAGAGTTTTTGATGAGGTACAATTGACCTGGTGCTACAGGCAAAAACCAACCATGGGATCATAGCCATCAGTGGCAAGAAACCCATCTTGGGGATGTGACAAATTTGGGCTTTTCTTGTGCACAGACTCAAAGGAGTTTTGACTTGATCTAATGTCCAAGATGAGCCAGAAAGTCACAAATCCTGCTTGACTCCTGGATCTCAGAGAATTTTTTTCTAAAATTTACACATCATGAGCCTTGCTTCCTCTGGAGCTCATATCCTTTCCCTGAATTTGGCCCACAGGAGGTAATTCTTCAAACGCATAGCTTCTGTAGCAGGGTCGTGAATATAGGGGGAGCATCCAACCTGAATCCTCCTACTATCACTATGGAAACCCTGAAGTTTGGCTTACATGGGTGAGAAGACATAGTAGATCAACATTTTAAAATCATTCCCTGAGTTGGAAGGCTTCAAGAATGGAAGAAAGTACAGACTTTCTCCTGTGTCTCCTGATGGAAAACTCCTTTTTTTTTTTTAAATTAATTGGGGTTAAGTAACTTGCTCAAGTTTACAAGGCTAGTTATTTTGTATGCGTGCCAAGTATCTGAGGCCAGAACTGACCCCAGGTCTCCGGACGCTGGGGCCGGCACTCTTACTCATTGCGCCACCTGGCCGCCCCTTGGAAAACTCTTAAAGGACAAAGAAGACAGGGGAATGATTGAAGTGGTCATTAGCACAAAGTGGGCCTATATGGTAATATTTAGAAGAAAGAAGTATAAAAAGAAGACTGTAATGGACATAGAACCACTCAGTAAGATACACAGTTACACAGACCCTAGGGATAGTGATTTACCAATAGTAGAAGTTCTTAGATGCTACAAAGAGGATGTTGATGTCGTTGCTGTATAACTCATTTAATAATAATATTTGACATTTATATATTACTTTAAGGTTTGCAAAGTACCATATGTATTCTGTCTAATTTTATTCTCATAAAAATCTCTATGATTTAGGTGATACTGTTATCCTCATTTTACTGAAACTGAGACTGAGAAAGGTATTTGACTCTCCTAGGGTTACACACCTACTAAGTATCTGAAGTAGAATTTGAAGTCAGGTCATCCTAACTCCAGGACTAGTGTTCTACCTACTGTGTCCTTAGCTGCCTCTTTTATGTTCTATAGGGAAGTCAAGTGATACCTTTTTTCTAAGAGGGGAAAGAGTAATAAATGATAACTTAGTGAATCCTCTCTCACTGTCCCTCCCTGTGCAAGCAAGGTGTGTTCTGAGTAATTGTGCCACCTTTCCAATGCTAGAAAGTGATGTTGATTTGTAGTATTTAAAGAGAAGAAATAATGGCTAGTATTAGTGATTGATATGATTGTACATAGTCATGTTGCTTTTGAGTAGAATTGGTTTATTATATGAGAAAGGAACTGATTGAAATAAGTCGTTGGTGCTCAGGATTGGACCCAGTTGCATTTGGGCAGGTAGCTGGTGGAATCTTGCTTTTTACATTCCCATCTGGTATGCTGACCTACTTGGAAGGTGATGTGCAGGAAGTGGTCAGTTGTATGATGTCAATGCCTCCTTTTTCTTCCCTTCACTCTATTCCCCAAATCATGCACCTCATGAATTTTAACTATGCTGTGTGCCCCTATGATTGAAGGATTCATTTTTCAAAAGGGTAAGCCTGGGTTGACGCAACAATTATGATGTTGTATAGACCACATATCTGTAAACATAGTCAGAAACAACTAGAATGCCATCTATCCCTCAAAAAGTATATTTTTAAAACCAAGATTTTGCAATTTAATCACTAATAACTAGAATTTATATAGTACTCTAATATTAGAAAAACAATTTGGAAATATTTTATCCTTATAACAACCTTGAGAGTTAGGCACTATTATTATCCCTATTTTACAGATGAGGAAACTGAGACAGGCAGAAGTTAAGTGAGATACTCATGGTAACACAGTTAGTAAGTGTTTGAAGTTGGTTTAGAATTCAGGTCTTCCTGACTACTGGTCTAGCTCTTCACCTACCAAGCTATCTACCTTTTTTTCAACTAAATGAAAAAGAAATGTTGCTTTATTTTGCATGGCACCTGAAAGCAAAACTAGGAACAATTGGGTGAGGGGAAAATGGAGTTTTAGTTTCAGTTAAGAGAAAACTTTCTTAGGATTAGAACTCTTCTAAAGTTGAATCAGCTTTCTGCATTACGTAATGAGTTTCCACACCACTGGAGAACTCTAATTGCAAAAGGGATGATAATTTTTAAGGGACTTTGTGGAGAGGCTACCTATGTAATATTAAATTCACAGAATAAAAGAATTCATCTGAACCTTTCTCTATGAAATATGAGTTGGGGGTATATTTGCTTAAACAGGAGAAATTATGTTTGTGTTAAAATTATTTGACATGAAGGGTGCAGCTCTTGCCAAGTTTTCCCCAGGGACCCCAAGGGTTAGATAGATTTTGTTCTGGTCAACTCCCTATGAAACTACAATGTGATCAGTGTATCCCTGGAAAACAAGAAGGGAAAAGACTTCAATGAATATTAGATACATCCAACTGGACCAAGCTAATGTGAACACATCCCCTAAGAATGACTTTTCTTTAGATATAAAATAAAAGTTCTGTTTCCTTAGAATATTCTAGCTTAGCAAGAATAGAGAAGAAATAACTTGAGTTTTTTTTGTGGCTGTTCTTTTGGGAGATTAAAATTGGCTTTAGTACCCAGGAGAATGTCACTACTGATTGTGGGGATTGGTTTTGTGTTTTCTATAGGTAGTGTTACCAGTCTTTTCAATATATCTTTTGAAAATTATCTGGCAAAGCAGTAGAAGTCAATAATGAAGAAAAATATAAGATAAATGGTCAAATACCTGTATGAAATTATTTTCAGCACTAAGTAAAATAGATAGATTATCCATCATGTTAGTGAGTACTATGAAAAACCATAAATATATTATGCACAATATGATTTCTGAAAATTTATTTTAAGAGTAAATATATTTACAATAAAAACAAAGATGTTGCATTTCCCCTGAAAGTCTCTTTCTGGACTAAGCTGGTATTATTTTTTTATTTAAACAATCATAGATTTAAAGCTAGAAGGAACCTCAGAGACCATCCAATCCAATTTCTTCATTTATCAAATGCAGAAACAGGTCCAGGGAGGTTAAATACCTTACCTTGAATCACACAGTAGGTATTTGAGTTAGGATTTGAATCCAGGTCCTCTCACTTTAGAGTCACTGATTTTTTCCCACTCCTCTTTGAATATTGCCTGGCTTCTCATAAAGCACTTATGTAGTATCTACCCCATATATTCAACGTCTTCCTCTAAACATTTTGACATTTTGTGGGTACGAGTACAGCCCCTTATCTCTTACATTCTTCCCTTTCCCTAAATTTTCCTTGACTCAAGACCCTGATATAGCAGGTATGGAATTAAAGAACTATTGCCTAGCACAAAACCACACCTTTCATACCCATTTATCCGTTAACCCTCATTCTTTCTACCTGACCATGTATCTCATTTTTCTGGTCATATGTGATCTAGAATAGATGACCTCTTATACCACTGGTGCAAATCTCAAATAGAAATGGGAATGACTAAATGATAGTGAAGGATTCCTGAAGCACACACATTGACTTAGAAAGTCACATATTAACATTATTTATGTTTCTGTTGTATTTTAATTTTTTTTGTCAATTACTTGAGAATTAGATTTTAATCTGTTAGCTGGCATTCAGTTTGATACCTCTATTTTACATGACTTCTTCAATGCTAGTTATCATTGGCAATACACTGTACCCTTTTTCCATTCAGCTTATGCCCCTCCCCCCATTCATTTTTGGGTCACTAGCAATGTTGGTTCTTCTGAAATCATGGCATTCTATGATTTGGAACCATAAAATTTCCCTGAAAGAATATTGGTGTTAAAAAGATGAGGATTTGTGTTGACTTGTAGCCCTTAACCATCCATTACTGGTACAGGGAAAATGGTGGTGCACAGCTAACCATTATCTTCTTCAGTATGTGGATGACAGTATAGATCTTTTTTTTTTTTCAAAATTCATTTTTAATTTATGGAGAAAACAAGTATTTCCTTTACAAAGTATAAAAAAAAAGATGGTAGCACATGGAACTGTAAATCTACTATGCTATGCACAACTTGCTATTCCTTTCAAATATACAAAAAAAATATCATGTAAATTTCTTTTTTGCTTCCCTCCCCCTTTAGAGATAGCTACCATCAAGTCCAAATAGGTATACGTATATGTCAATCTCTCTATACACACACATGCACACACATATATACATACACATACATGTATATATAGGTATACATTTGTATGTATATATACATACACATATGTGTGTAAAATTATTCTACCCCTACTTGTTTTTATCAGTTCTTTTTCTTGATACAGACAGCATCTTTCTTCATATGTCCCATATAGTTCTAAAATCAATATTGCTTTTATTTTATACAAAGTTCTCTTGCTTGGTTCTGCTCATTTTGCTCTTCATCATTTCATGCAAATCTTCCCATGAGTTTCTCTAAACTCATTGTGCTCAACATTTCTTATAGCGTAGTAGCATTCCATCACAAATATATGGCACAACTTGTTTAGCCATTCCCCACTCAATGGGCATGACAGTATAGGAATTTTTGTCTACAAGAATAATAAAAGGGTCAAAACATTTAGACTCCTTAAAAGAACTGGGGGATTTCCCAAATACAATTCCATTTCCTATCCTTTTCCTGCTTAGCTCTATACATCTACTGTGACTGTTGTTGTTCATCCTTCCTTTTTCAAAGCCTGCATATATGTACAAAAGGATAGAGTGAAAAGGCTACCCATTAAACCACATGGCATAATTGGGGCAACATGTATTTTTAATTGATAACAAAGGCAAAACTGGCTTTCTGTCCCATGCTGTCAATTTTACTTCTGTGTAACTTGCTTTGCCCAGTCTGCAAAGGAGAGAGAGATCCTATTTAATAATACAAAGGGACCCACCAAAATCTATTAAACTATTCTCTGGAACAAGAGCTGACTTTAGATCAAAAGCCAAAGCTGTCAAAGAGGGATAGAGCTACAAGAGTTTCCCTTGAAAAGTAAGCTCATTGGGGCGGCCAGGTAGCACAGCGAGTAAGAGCACCAGCTCCAGTGTCAGGATGACCTGGGGATCGAATCTGGGCTCAGACACTTAACACCCACCCCAAAACACCTTGAGTGAGTTACTTAATCCCAATTGCTTAGGGGCGGCCAGGTGGCTCAGCAAGTAAGAGCACCGGCTCCAGTGTTGGGATGACCTGGGGATCAAATCTGGGCTCAGATGCTTAGCACCGCACCCAGAAATAACTGGCCGTGTAAACTTGAGCAAGTTACTTAACCCTGATTGCTTTAAAAAAAAAAAGTAAGCTCATGTGGGGTTGTTGGGACCACCCAACTGCCTGACCTTCTCAAATATGTCAGGCCTGATAATGAGTCCACATGTCACTCAAATAGGATTCATCCAGACCTCAGTCAATCTTAGGTTATAGAGATATCTTATAAGGTGGACCAGAATTAGATACTTTCCCCTACTTTCAAGCATTTAACAATTGATTTTTTGAGTCTCACTTAAAGAATATTGGGTATTCTCAAATCAGCTTCTCTAGACAGCACTTCTTAAACTGTGGGTTGTGAACCCATATGGGGTTGTGAAAAATTTGGCAACAGTAAAAGGTTTCTGAACACGCAACTACCAAAAACAGTTAAAAAATCAAATGTGTAATAAATCAGTGGAATTTCTGGCAATGTTGTGATATCAGACAACTGCAGCCTTGGTTCTGAACACAAAGCATGCACACTTTGCACTGTGCATGCCCTCAGGCTATGAACTCAAAAAGGGCTTGGGAGTAGGAAAATTTTAAGAAGTCCTGTTCTAGAATACATCTCTAACACCTTTAAAGCACCACTGGAACCTATTTCTGACCTTTGTAATACTAGTTGCTTGGGTTCATCTCACAACTGCCAACTTGGCAGCATCCCTACTATTATTTCCCTGTCAGTCTGTAAGAAAGAAGTTCTACCAGCACTTTGCCAAAGGAGATCTGTCTCTTCTCTGTGCTTTTATCCTGTAGCAGATAATTGGCTGCTGGGGAGAAAAGTGGTGAGTGAATGGTTGTTGCTCCAACTGTTCTACGTGTAGAAGTCCTTGCCTGGATAGTTAGACTTTCTTTTTCTAGTGCAGATGAATCTGCTGTAATCTGTGATTAAGCTTCTCCTGCCTGTAATGACTGTCTCCCTGGGAGTTCTCCATGATACATAACAAGTTAGTGGAAGAGCTCAGCACTACATCACAGAAGATGTCACCAACCTTCCAGATCTTCCACTCTCTTCAAGATATCCTGCATCAACTAGCCTAGCAGGCAGAATGTGGGAATAAAAGATAGAGGTGGGGGAATAAACATATTGTTGCTCATGCAGACTTGTTTTGATGGACTGTACATATTTGTTGTGGGGAGGGTTTCTCTTCTGGTGAACAGGAGGAATGTCAATGAAAGTGAGCTGTTACTTAGGAGGCCTTGCTCCAAAACAAGAGTTTTTGAAGTGCACATATGCATGACATTAAACAAGAAATCTTCCAGATACCTGAAGTAGAATAGGTATAAAGAAAAAAAAAAATCTGAGTTTCTCATTTCCTTTATTGTCTTTTTTGGAGGGGGAAGGTGGGGCAATTGGGGTTAAGTGACTTGCCTAAGGTCACACAACTAGCAAGTGTTAAGTGTCTGAGTCATGATTTGAATGCAGGTCCTCCTGACTCTAGGGCTGGTGCTCTATTCACTGTGCCACCTTGCCACCCCAGCTTCTC
Source organism: Petaurus breviceps papuanus (assembly GCF_028583685.1). NCBI lineage: Eukaryota > Metazoa > Chordata > Mammalia > Diprotodontia > Petauridae > Petaurus > Petaurus breviceps. The sequence goes on from NW_027187378.1 coordinate 18,421,836, forward strand.
GTTTCTTACTGCCCATTTACAGTCGTTGAGTCCTTTTACACTCCATGTTCTGTATGATTTTTATCAGCTAGAAAGTGATCTTTGGGTCTCTCTACACCAAGAAAAGAGACTTTCTCGATTACTTTCTATACCAATCATTTGGGATAATATCACTTGCTACATTATCTTCTTATCTCTTTTGAAAAATGTTTTATTGATACTTTTGATTTTTTATATCCCTGTGAATTCCCATATTCCCCTCTTCCACTTGAAAGCCTCCCTCATTCTGAAAGGCAGCAATCCACATCAGAGTCCACAAGCATTCTCTACCAAGAAGAGGAAACAATGTTTCATCAGTTCTCTGGAAGAAGGATTGGTCATTTCATTTAATCTTAATTTTGAGATCTCTTAATGGAATTTTTCTTTGTAATTGTAGTAATTGGATACAATGTTCTTTTGGTTTGGTTCTCTTCTCTCTGTCAGTTCATATATTTGTCCTTGATTCTCTGAATTCCTAGAATTTTTTGTTTCTTATGGCTCAGAGTAATTACTTGTATTCATATGCCAGGGTATTTTCATCCATCCCTCAAATAATGTGTATAGGGACCAGATTATTTGCATTATCTTATTATGTGACTGACCACCCCCCCCTACCCCCATAGACATCATTCCTAGAAGCACACACACACACACACACACACACACACAAACACACATGTTTAGGACAGGGTGTTACATAAATTAAATGCTCAGCAAAGTAAAAAGGATAAATGATTTTGAAGGCAGCATGAATGTAGAAGTGTTGCTTTGATAATCATGATTTAATTTATTTTTTAATGTTCATATTTCACCACTAATTAAAAATTTCCATGTTAATTCTGAAGGTTACAGCAAGAGTTTTACAACTTAATTCATCATACCCATCAATTTGCCAACAATAGAATTTGTTGAATTCCACAGTCTCTGATTTACTTATCCTTGAAAGAAAGACAAAGAGTAGAGCACAGCAGGTTTTAAAAAAAATTTGATAAATTCTCATTAAGTACCTACTATGTTCCAGGCACTGCGCTAAGTGCTGAGGGGATGCAAGATGGAAAAAAAAAAAACAGACCCTGTCCTCAAGGAGCTTATTATCTAATAATTGGGGAGACATGGAAAATATATAATAAAAGATATTTAATTAAAATAGAGAGAGAGAGAGAGAGAGAGAGAGAGAGAAACTATGTATAAGATAAATAGGAAATAATTCACAGAGGGATGGCCTTAGAATTAATTGGGTTTCAGGAAAGCCTCCTACAGAGGTTGTGATTTTGGTTAGGACTTAAAGAAAGTCTTGGAGGTCAGTAGTTGTAGCAGAGGAGGGACATATTCCAGGAATGGTGAACAGCCAGAGAGAATACCTGGGACTTGAGAGGTGGAGTGTCTTACTCATGCAACAAGAAAAGAAATAAAGTATGGCAAATACATCAAGAAGTCAGTCAACATACTTCAGAGAGTCAAAATCAGGCCAAGTTTGGGAGAAAAGTGAAATTTGAAAACATCAAAGTTTAAAAAGGATAGCAACACAAAGCTAACAATTCCCCAATTTCCAGTCAGGAAGAAATCTTAAGATTAAATGTATTTATCTGTATCTTGTAGGTCCTTCACTTTGGGTATTGTGCTAGTAAACTACGCTTTTAATCTAACCTGAGTCATGGAGTTAAAATACCATTTACACAGCTGTTTAGAATACAAAATGCACCCAAGAGAAGTACTGGGGAATGCCTGATGCTTGGACTATTTAACAATAAACAGGTCAAAACACCAGGGAGTGTGCATTGTGCAAAAAGCCCTGTTGAAGCAGCAGATGGATTTGATGACCCCAAAGTTAATTTCTCATCTCTCACTCTTGCGATTTTACCATAGGGTACATGGCACTAATAAACTTCAAGTATGCTGAATAAAAATTATAATAATAAGATAAAAAAGCTGTCTCTCCTCTGATGCTTTTTGACAGTCTCAGTAACTAATAAGCCCTTGAAAATGGAATGGGCAGATTGGATTTTGGACTGTGTTAATCCCTGACATTTTATCTTTTGGAAAAGCAGGGCAGCTACAGAGAAGAGAGTGACCATATGCATTATCTGCATCACAGGCTAGAGTCCCCTTTAAGTCATGGATAAATGATAAAATTGATCCCCACATCAGTTGGGTCTTAGAAGGAAAATGACTTTGAAATCTTTCCATTATTAGCCTTTTCAAGTAGAGTATTTAGAGCTGATTGGACCAAAGAAAAAGCTCTTCTTATCATCTTACAGATTTCTAGCCATATCTTACTTATCGAAATTCTTAGCACTAAGAAGGTGTTGAAGTAGCAAAAAAAAATGTATAAGTTCCTATCATATCCGTAGAGTGATTATTTCACTTCAGAAGAAGAGATGTTGTGAAGCAAAAACTTTTAGGTCATCAGGAAGTAGATAGGACCCGGTCTTATTACCTTTGAAGATTTTGCTTTTTAAAGATTGTGTTTAAAAAAAATAAGTCTAGCAGTTTAAAACTAAAATTAGCTTTAGGGTCAATGTGGCAGATAGTATTGTAGATTAATTTTGTGCTTATTATAAGTACTTGAGTCTCATATTCATTAAATGCTAAGAATTCATTGGTTTATGCAGAATCTATTTAAATAGAAATGGTTTGGTTATAGGTTTTGATTTCTATTTAGTAAAATCTATTGACTTCCTATTGCCTCTAGAATAAAATATAAACTCTTTTGTGTAACTTTTAAAAATGTTTAACAAATTACCCTGAAACTATCTATTTAGTCTCTATGTACATTACTCCCTTTCCAGCATTCCAAGTCTGCCATTCTCTCTGATCTTCAAACATAGCACACCATTTCTCATTTCCATGCTTTTTTACTGGTCATCTCCCATGCTTGGAATATACTTCCTTATCACCTCACCTTCAGAAAATTTCTTCTTTTCCTTAAGATGCAGCTTAAGCACCACTTTGTACATAAGCCTTTACTCAATGTTCTCCATGCCTTAATTATTACAATAATCTCCAATTTCTTCTTTTTTTGTTACTTTTTTGAGGCAATTGGGTTTCAGGGGTGGGGAACCTGCTACCCTGAGACCACACGTATCCTTCTAAGTCCTCAAGTGCAACCCTTTGACTAATCCAGCAGAAAATGGCCCCACTTGAACACCTAGAAGGCCACATATGACCACAAGGCCACTGGTTCCCCACCCCTAGTTAAGAGACTTGCCCAGAATCACTCAGCTATTAAGTGTGTCAGATCACATTTGAACACAAGTCCTCCTGACTTCAAGACTAATGTTCTATCTACTGTTCCACCTAGCTGTACCATTCTCCAATTTCTTAATTTTCCACTTCATATCTGTATCTACTTACTATTTATTTATTTTCATTTATATGTGTATTTGTCATCTTCCTCAGTAAAATGTAAACTCTTTCATAGTAGGAGTTGTTTATTCACACACACACACACACACACACACACACACACACACACATACACACACACACATCCCCCAGTGCCTAGAATAATGCCTAACAAATAATAGGCACTTAACAAAAACTCGTTGATTGATTAATTGCTGTGCCTTTAGCAAGCTCAATAGTAGCCTAGTATTCTCCAAAACCACTTTCTTCCAGGGCTTTCAGGAGATGGAAGAAAATTAGGACCTCTGCTTTCCTTAGGAAGACCTTCACTTCATTCTACTGCTTGGTTGTTAGATCAAATCAGTAATGAAAGAACAGAAATTATGCCATGTAAGACAGCCATTGTCAAAGGATGCTTAGACTTAGAAAGAAAAAACATGGGAGTGGGTTCAGGATAATATGAATAATAATCATTTTCAAGTATTTAAAGGATTTTTATGTGGAAGACTCCATCTGCTTGGCCCTATAGGATAGAAGAAAAAAACAATTGGTGGAAGTCACAAAGAGGCAAAAATCAGGTTAATATAAAGAAAAAATATCTTATCTTCACAATTATAGCTTTCCTAAAGTGAAATTGATGACTTTAATAGAGAGAGTAAGTTTCTCATCCTTAAAGTCTTCAAAGTGAACAGTTCAAGGTTCTATATCTGGGACAATGGATCACCCAGAGCCTGAAAATTTCAAACAATTTATTTAACTAAAAAAGAACCACACACACACACACCTACATATAAGTATGTATGTATATCTGTATCTATAGATATACACAGACACAGAGAAACACACACACACACACACACACACACACATATATATATATATATATACACATGTACACACATACACACACATACTTTTTTCTATCTTTTTTTTTATTTGTTTCTGACTCTTCATGATCCAGTTCCTAATTCTAGGCAAATATCCTGGAGTGGTTTGCCATTTCCTTCTGTAGCTCACTTTACAGATGAAGAAACTGAGACAAACAGGGTTAAGTGACTTGCCCAGGACCACATATCTAGTGAGTGTCTGAGACCAGATTTGAACTTAGGAAGACTCATCTTCATGATTTCAGACCTGGAATTCTATCTACCGAGACACCTAGCTGGCTATGTATGCATGCATGCATTTATGTATGTATGCGTATATGTATACACATGTGTGTAGGTGACACATAACACATGCATGTTTCTGTACATTATATATAGTGTATGTATGTGTGTGTATTCCATTTTTTGGTTGTTTGTTTTATTTATTTTTCAGTCACTTCTGATTCTTCATGAAACTATTTGGGATTTTCTTGTCAAAAATGCTGGAATGATGTGCCATTTCCTTCTCTATCCACTGAGCCACTTAACTGCCCAAATATATTCCAATACACTCAGGTAAAAGCAGTCCTAAAGGCAGTCAAAAAACTGTGCAGGAAGAGAAAATGCAAATTAAAACCATTAGCTAGGAGGGTAAAAGCCACATGAAGAGAGGGCAAAGGCTGCCAGCAAGGAAGTTTCTTGAGTTTTCAGGAGCTCCCTGATCAAATGTTCAAAAATCTCTTTTATATTCTTGACAAAAAGCCCCACCTCTGAGTCCCAGATTAATTCACCTAAAAGCAGTTAATTTAAACTGTTCTAGCCCTGGACCTTAGCTTCCTTGCTTGTAGGGTTTTGGGTGGTTTTAGGCCTCCCATTTCCATCAGTGTCCTCACCTATGACAAAAAGCATTCATACCAGTTATCTGCTATAGTTTAGAGATGACTTTTGGTTCATTTGCTGTTGCACTAAATACTCTGAATTCCTTGCCAATTCTAAAATTCTGTGATTCTTTGGTATTGTGTTATTTTTATTCTGTCTTGGTAAATTTAAGGGATGAATTCTATGGGTGTTTTGGGGACTATATAATCTACCTAGTCAGAGAAATTGACATGTTTCAGAACTCTCTTTGCTTACCATTTTGTGTTCCTTAATATTATTTTTGATTTCTTTTATTCTTACGTTACCTTCATTTCCAATTATATCTTTCCGCCACTCAGAGAATAAAAAAGAAAGAAAAAATTGGTAAAACTAAACAATTTTCCTATGAGACTGACATTATACAGAATGTTCCATATACATAGTCCCCTACTTCTGCAAGGAAGGAAGGTGTAAGCATTTTCATATATCTTCTTTGGAGCTAAACTTAGTCATTATAATTATCCAGTGTGTAAATTCATTTTCCCATTTACATTATTGTAATCATTGTGCTTATATTTTCCTGGTTCTGCTTCATTCACTTTGCATCAGTTCCTATAAAGCTTACCTCTATTTTTCATTTTCATTATTTTTAGCACAGTAATACTCAATTACATTCAAGTAAAATTTTTTTTTATACATTCTCAAATCAGTGAGCATACTCTTTGTTTCCAGTTCTTTTTTTACCACAAAAAATGAGACTATAAATATGTTGGTATTTATGGAAACTTAAAAAAATTTTAACTCCAAGGAATATATGCCTAGTAATATATTTTCTTAGTATGAAAATTTTAGTCACTTTATTAACATAACTCAAAATCGCTATCTAGAATTGTTGGGCCATTTCACAGCTCTACCAAAAGTGAATTAGCATACCATAATAATTTCTCAAAGGAAATTATTTTGGGAATGACTTCAGTAGAACTCAGTTCTTTAATATTTTATAGAAATCTTCCATATTAAAATAATACCTAGCATTTATGTGATGCTTCAAGATTTGCAAAGAATTTAGAAGTATCTCATCTCATCCTTGTAGCATAGAAAGGTAGGTGCTATTATTATCCATATTTTACAGAAGAGGAAACTGAGGCATGCATAGGTTAAGTGACTTGCCCAGGGTCACACATTTGGTGAAGTCTGAGATAGGACTTGAATTCAGTTTTTCCTAACTCTGGGTAGGGCCAGCACTCTACATTGTACCACTTAGTTTAGACTTCAGTTTTCACAAAGCTTTCAAAAGAAACCTTAATGTAAGACCAGACAGAACTAAATGTCATTCAATATAGGTATCTTGGTGGCCTCAGCATGTTAGTAATTGCTCCAAAGTTTTGAAGTTTCTGGATACATCACACACTCACTTTGCTACCTTTTTTTTTTTTTCCCCATATGAGAGGGTTCTGCTAGATAGAATCTTTGTGTTACGGAATCCAATGTCAGTGAATAGGCAGTCCTTTCATGATACTGATTAGTGGAGAGAGAACATACACATTATATCTTAGATAGAAATTATGATGGCAATTTAATTTTTTTCTTTTGCTGGATTTAAATGATCCCTAATATTTAGAAAAGTTTGGAGAAACTTATAATGCCAGAAAACAGAACTGAAAGTTCTGGAGATTGCATGGCAGTAGGACAGTTCTATAATTGACCAAAGTTACATCTTAAGTGGTGTGGGCACCTGCAAAGGATCTAAAGAAAACAAAGCCAGAAGGCTTGAAAATACATGGGAGGAAAAAGGGACCAGAGACGGAATTGGAAATGGCTGAAGAGCGGCAAAAAAAGGAAAGACCTTGAGGTTAGAGGCTATGATTGGAAAGAAAAGAACTGACGATAACAAAATAGAAATGATTGCAACATTTTGTGAAATTTCCTGTTTGGCTGGAGACCAGACTTAAACCTGATGCTAGTGACTAATGTCTATTTTAGGGTCAATTGTAGAAAAAGCCGAGTGATCAGATGTTCAGCCTTTGCCTGAGATTGATTCCTAGTGAAAGGGAACTCAGTATGCCCTGAGGCAGGCCATTTCATTTTTGAATAGTTCTCATTGCTAGGATGCTTTTCCTAACCTTCAGTGGAAATCTGCCTCTGCAACTCCCAGTCATGGTTTCTAGTCTTACCATCTGAGACCCAAGCAAAAGAAGTTCAATACTTTATATAAGGTATCTTAGTGCAGCTTTTAGCTGTGTATTTGAAGATACCTAACATGTTCTCCTTTTGATTTTTGCTTCAGTTAATCCTTACTTGGAAGAATTCTCTCTCCCCTCCCCATATAATTTTCCTTTTCTGGAATGGGACCAACTTCTCCATGTCTTTCTTAAAATGTAGTGCTCCAAACAGGATCTGATATTCTACATATGGTCTGATGAGGACAGAGTGTAATGGGACTATCACTACTTTTGTTCTGGACACTAGGCTCCCATTAATTCAGCCTGTATATATTATCTATAGAAATGAGGCATGCATCACAACTGGGGAAGACTAAAATTAATGTTAGGCATAAAGGAACCTCTTGAGAGGCAAAAAAAAAAATTCCTCTTTCTCCCTTTACCTCTCCCTCTCTATTTTGTTTTTACTCTCCTTCTCTCCCTCCATCTATTGAGGTGACAAACTATTTGTGCTTTGAATTAACTGTACATCAGACCTTTGGGAAGACAAATATGAACAGCATATATGTCCTTCATTCTTCAATAAGGTAGAAACAATCAAAATTTGAAGAGGTGACTGCAGTTGAGTCTACATCACTGGACAGCTGTAAAAATAAATAACCAAGCATTTATTAAGCATCAGTTATATCATAATGGTCTCTTGATAATAATAATCTAGACTTTGGCCTACCTGAATGATTATAATATATATATATATATACACACACACATTATATATATATATATATACACACACACACACACCCCTAGGGATTTTTCTGAGATTGTTTAATTTTGTATCCCTAAGACTTTTGGACTGGTGAGGAGAACTCCATTCTTTGGAGTGTTGAATACAAATAGGTTTCCCTAGATCCATCCTTTTTCGATAGCCCTTGCATCTCTATTTTTTAAGAACAAGGCAATGTTTTTGTTGAATGGCCAAATATCTGAATGTAATGTGTTAGGACTGTGTAAAAACCAAAGACAAATTTGAATAATACAGAGAGGTGTGGGAAGACAAATGAACCTAGTGGAAAGTGAGAGAAGAGAGAAGCAGAAGCAAGAAAACAATGTACACATTATCTATAATGATAAAATTGGAAAGAAAAAATCAAAAGAAAACTATCTAATTCTGATTATACATGCCATGTAAAAATCAACTCTAGGGGCTGATTATTATCTATAGAATCATATGTGAAATCTTTTAGTTTTCTTTTAAACCACTATCGTCTGACTCCTTCCTACTTTTTCTGCTTTTCCCATCTTTCTGCCTTTCCACTCTTCTTATATCTTACTCATCTTCATATAGTCTTTGATCCAATGATACTTGATTTCTTGCTTTTCCTTGAACATATCACACCATCTCTTGACTATAGGCATTTTCATTGGCCATCTCCCATGCGTGGAATTTTCTCCTTCCTCATCTCCACCTTCTGACTTTCCTAACTTTCTTTAAGTTTGAGCTCACTTTTACTTTTTTTCTTTTTTGGTGTTATAGTTCTTTCCACTTACATTGTTGTATTTACTGTTTATATTATATTCTTGTCTCTGCTTACTTCACTTTGCATCAGTTCACATAGCTTTTTCCAATGATTCCCTGTTCTCATCACACATCATTTCTTACAGCATAGTAGTATTGTATCAAATTCACATGCCACAATTTGTTTAGTCATTCCATGCTTGCAGGGCTCTATATTCCCCCCACCCCATCCCTGTCTCCATTCTTAGTTATCATGAACAGTGCTAATGTAAATATTTTGGAGTATATGGAGACCTTTTTTTATTGAGGTTTTCCTTTGGATATAATCCCAGTAATGGAATCTCTGGTTCAAAGCACATGGACATTTTATTCACCTTATTTGCATAATTATAAATTGTTTTCTAAGGTTATGCTACTTCATAACTCTTCCAACAGTGTATTTATGTGCCTATTTTCCCACAACCCCTCAAATGACAGTTGCCATTTTTGTCATTTTCGTCAATTTTCAGGGTTGGAATTGAAACCTCAGGGTTATTTTAATCTGCATTTCTCTGTTATTCATGATTTGGAGCATTTTTTATGTGGTTGTAAATTCAGTTATTTTGAGGAGTTTGTTCATAGCCTTTGTTTAAAGGATGTCTCTCAGCATTATAGTGGAGAAGAGGAGGAGTATTAGGAAATTGATATGATACAAAAAATAATGAGAGACAGTGCCACAGATACCAGATTTGGAGTTAAGTACCTGGGTTCACAGGCCAGCTAGCTGGTACAGTGGATAGAATGCTGAGCCATTAAGATTTGAGTTCAAATCTGTCCTCAGACACTTACTAGGTGTGTCACCCTGGGCAAGTCAGTCTACCCTGTTTGCCTCAGTTTCCTCATCTGTAAAATGAGCTGGAGAAGGAAACTGTAAACCACCCTAATATCTTTGCCAAAAACAAACAAACAAACAAAAACCCAAATGGAGTCCCGAAGAGTCAGACACAATTGATAAGACTGAATAACATCTAGATTCATTTCATGGCTCTTTTCCTTGCTACTTTTAGCATTTTTAGTAAATGAGTTTATTTTGCTGAGCCTCTGTTCATGAGTAGGACACTTTAGATCATTTCTAAGGTCCTTTCCAATCTGATGACCTTTACTGGCCTGACCTCCCCATTCTCATTCCTGAAAAATTTCACATTTCATGAATGCTGCTCTTCATGCCTTTTCATGAAAAAATATGTTTGTTTTCAAATATACTTTATGGAAACCACTGTAGACATCAATGATGCTCACTATTACTTCATAAAAGGACAAACATATTAGTGATTATTTTCCAGTAAGTAAAATTGTTTTATCATCTGCCTGGTTGTTTGGCAGTTTGGTACCCATTTTGACATAGTTCCCATCCATTGTTTCCTGAATTTACATTCTGAATCTATGGCAGAATAGGCTTTATTTCAGTGGATAATATCATCTTTACACTGTCAATATTTTTGTAGGAGTTAAATGATCTCTGAGTAACATACAGATAATTCTTTATATACAAAGCAGAAATTCTTCTCTACCCACAGATTTTTACTAATTTCTAATTTCTATATATAAATTACTAATTTCTCTTTATATTCCAGACCTTTTTTCCCAAACCCTATGGAACGCACAATGAGTAATGTATGTCCCTGGAAAATGGATATATTGAGGATCTAGAAATTTAACATTGCTATATATTGAAGGAATTGTCTAATCATCTCTGATTTCAATTAGGTTTCCTGCAATGCTTTGCCTTAATTTTAGTTACAGATTCATTACCTAAGTAGAGTCATAGAGTTAATAGAAGTCAGAGCTAGGAACAAACTTGGAGATAATATAATGCAATTCCCTCTCTTTACAGACAAGAAAATGAGGATATAGGGTATTGGATTCACTCAGTTCACATAATTTTTGGTTATACAATTGGCTAGTAGTGGATGCCATTAATCTGCATTCTTCTGGATGCCTAAATCCTATTTGAAATCCTTCCCCTGGCAATCTGGGAATCTAGATGTTTTGGGAACTTGGGGTGGTAGAGTCAAGTACAATATAAACTGGGTTGGATAGGAACTTTGATTGTCATTTATCAATATCATGGTTGTCTTTCTGCACAGATAATATAAAGAGATGCCTACATGGAAGGGTTTTGGAAGGGGAGAAATGCCAGAAAAGTCATCTAATTTTATATATATAATGTGTGTATGCATATATATGTATATATACACACATACATGTATATATATACATACAATACACACTCATTTATTTGTTTGTTTGTACACACATACATATCAGTTTCTAGAAAAGGTTGAGAGATGTGGGTATGACCTTATTAGGCAGGAAGAGGGAGGAGGAGTGGATAGAAAGCAGATACAACCTCCTATAATTGTGCCCTATGGATTTCAGACACCCCCAGAACAGTTTTTTTTTCCCTTTTCTTTTGGACTCTCACAGTCTCCTTATTCAGTTTGCCTAAGTGTGTCTAGCATGGTGATGAGTAAAATTGTTGTCTAATAAATATGATTTGTTAGAATGATTGATTGTCATCCATGATAGTCCTTCCAAGAGGAGAGGGAAGACTGGCAGCTTTTTTACCTGCTGGTATAGAAACTTATACTTAAAGAGGGTGCCTCCCTCTGTTTTCTGACTATCTGCTTTCCTTGTAATGATCATTTGAAAATAGTGTCATGTCCTTTACCAACATGCAAATATTTATCCATTAGCTGCTCTGCCAGACCTTAACAATTTGTACATTCTGAGTAGTTTAGGGATTGTTGCCAGACAATATAAAATTCCATTTGCATTTCCCTAGTCTTAAAAACAAAGTAAACAAAGACCTGCTCTCTATTTTGTATTCATGCAGTGTGTGTGTGAGTGTGTGTGTGTGTGTGTGTGTGTGTGTGTGCATGGGGGACTTGATGTGGAGGAGGTAAGAATCTATACATCCAGAATGGTGACATTGAGATAATTTATTGAACAATCTCCACTGTAATAGGTGAAAAGTCACTTGTCCTTGGAATCTCTTCTCGGAAGCTTCAAATGCACATGTCGCAACTAGGCTGTTAGAGGAATTTGCTAGTCCATCTCATCTGGTTGGCCTTGCAGGGGGAATGAATTCCAAAGCACAATTCACAGCAAGGAGGGAAATTGGAGCTTCAACGTACAATTAACCCACGAGAGTTAAAATCAACCTGAGTTTCTCTAGTTTCAACGTGAAAAAATTAATTCCAGTGTCAGTGGGGTAGCCAGGCCTATTGCTGTGCTAATCTGCCACTCTTACCAGCTGTGAATTAAAATATAACACTCGACTTTATTATCACTGTCTCATGCTGGGTTTGGGGGAAGCTTATTCCCTTTCTATAGCAAGAGGTACAAAGGGGCTGTACCAGGCATGGCCAGGCACATGCTGACAAGAGACCCAGGTTGCTGAGGAGGAAGCCTGGCAGGGTCCTTTTTTTTTGGTAGTGGATTCAGATGCTCTTATTTCAGTGTGGTCTGAATAGAATATGTTAAGCCTTTCCTGATCTCCTCCATTTCCAAAAAGAAGAAGGTTCATGGATTGTTCCATGCTTGATATGGGCTGCATCTAGAATGGGACTTTTCTATCTCTCTTCTTTTAGAAGAGAAGCCTTTTAGATTTGGACCAAGAATTTCTTAAAGACCATGATAAGCAGTTGGATTTAAACTCAGACCTCCCTGACTGCAGAGATCATGATCTTTATTTTTCTTTTTTACTGCTGTGTCTCTGAGCATTATTCCATATGAACATCCCTTGAGGGAATTTGGGATGTTTAGACTAAAATAATGTCCAAGGAGTAAATGATAAGTGTCTATAAGGATTTGAAGGAGTCTCTTTTTAAGAGAAATTAAATATTAAATGTTTGGTTCTAGAAGTTAAGACTTGTAATAGGTGAACATTGCAAAGTGGCAGATTTCATTCAGCTCATCATGAGAGAAAACTTCCAAATAATTACAAATATCGATAACAGGGGTGGGATGCTTCAGGAGGTAGTGAGTCCCCCTCACTGGGAGTTTTAAGGCAAAGTCTGTATGGCCACTTGTGGGATAGAAGAGACATTAGATTTCCAGTATAAGTTGAGCTAGATAGTTTTCAAAGTCCCTTCTCATTTAGATTCTGATAAATCTTTCTCAGCCATTATTGTTCAAATAAAATAATTCTTTCTCTCTTTATAGACAATTGCTATTCCTCCAACACACTTTTATTTTTTGTTGCTGTCATTGTTGGGGCTATTGAAGATCACTTGACATCTCTCAGCAACTTGTTGGACTTGAAAGAGAATACATTAACTACAATAGCAATAATAGAATTTATATCGTGCTTAAAAGTTTGCAAAGTGTTTTACAAATATCTCATTTAATCCTTACAAGAACCATTATAAGAAAGTGCTACTATTATCCACATTCAAGAGGAATGAGTAAATTGAGCAGACAGAAGTTAAGTGACTTGTTAAGAATCACATTAAGTGTCAGAGACTGTATTTGAATACATCATCCTGACTCTATGTCCAGGACTGTTATCCATTGCATCACCTAGAAGAAAACATGAGGATAAAAGGCTAAGACTCTTTCAGCAATCAGAGTATAGAATCAACACCCAATTGAAATCAGAGTGTGTGTGTATGTTTGTTTGTTTGTGTGTGTGTGTGTGTGTGTGTGTCTGTCTGTCTGTGTACATTATGGAGAGACCCCAGTTCAATGCTCATTGATAGGATAGCTCTCAGGAATACACAGAGCATCATTTACCTAGGATCTCTTCTATCATCTGGAATCATCTGACTGTTTTCTTCAGATCCTGGTTATTTCACATTACCCCACTATTCTACCATTAAGAATATGAGTTGTATTCAATACAAACCTCTCTGGTATCCTTTACATAGCCTTAAAATATTATCTCAAGGAACAATGGGTGGATGTTGGAAAGAAGTGGATTTCAGTTCAACATAGGAAAAACTTGCTAGCAATCAAACTATTTTGTGGAGCTAATGAGTTCCTCATTTCCTGAGGTCATGAAGTGGAAGATATCTAATCAGACTCAGGTTGGATTAGATGTCCTTGATTCTATTATAAGAGATACAAAGTTGTTTGCCATTGAGTAATACAATAGAGTGCTACATTTGGAGGCAGGTAGATGTTGGATTCAAATCTTACCTCGGACGCTTTTTAGTTTCATTATCATTAGTGGGGCACTAGACCTTTATATGTCTCAGTTTTGTAAAATCGGGATAAAATACCTGTAATAACTGCCTTACAAATTTGTTATGATGCTTAAATAGGATAATGCACGTAAAGCACTTTGCAAAATGTTAAATGATATTTTCATATTGGTTATTACTATTGTTGGTGGTGGTTTATTATTGTTTTTGCTGCAATATTTCTCCTATCCTAACTAAAATCACAGTTTCTGTTGGGGAAAGGCTCTTTATGTGTGAGTAGATTTTAGTTTGTTTTTAGATACAATGCATTTTGTTTTAAGAATTGGTACCATGAAGGAATTGAGAGTCAAGTCTGAAGTCACAAGAGAACCCAGTTTTTTACAGGTATATTGACAAGTGTATTTCTTATAGAGCACATTCAGCCTTCTGACATTCACTCATAACTTAAATTAGTGTTAATGGGAGTTACATCCATGTAGCAAGTAAGAAATGTCCCCTTAGGGGAATAAACTGTTTCTCCCTAGGGCTACAGTAATTAGGAAGGGGAAGAAGTCAGTATTTACCAGTGATTTTGAGAGTGTCTGAGAGAGAGAGAGAGAGAGAGAGAGAGAGAGAGAGAGAGAGAGAGAGACAGGCAGACAGACAGAGACAGACAGACAGACAGAAACAGACAGACAGACAGAGACAGACAGACAGACAGAGAGACAGACAGACAGAGAGACAGAGACAGAGATAGAGAGAGAGACAGAGAGAGACATAGAGAGAGAGACAGACAGACAGACAGACAGAGAAAGATCAGGACTTGGAGACAGTCTATTTAATTAACATTCTGCCAACAACACAGCTTCCTGATGGGAATGTAGAAGCATGGCTCACATACTGACCCATGTACTTTGCCCAGTGTCAGTACTACATGTGCAGCCAAAAGGGAAAGAAAATAGAAATATACATTTTTTTTAAAAGCAGTGATTTCTCACATTGGTCAGCTTCTCCAAGGTATTATTTCCCAATTTAAAACTCTCTTTGTTTTCCATATCTGAAGTGAACTATTATTTAGATAACTTCTTGAGAAATGCATTCAGTATTAAAATATTATCCACAGAATGAAGATTTTACATTCCTAGAACCATGGAATTTGAAAACACTTGCATGGTGAGGCACAGAGCTGATCATTTATTCATTCATTAAAGAAAAATGTAATGTCATCCCTATTCTCAAAAACTTTTAGTGTCTAATGCAAGTATTTAGCAATGATTTTGAGAGGTTCTTCCTGTGCAGAGAGAGAGAGAGAGACAGAGAGAGAGACAGAGAGACAGAGAGAGACAGAGACAGAGACAGAGAGACAGAGAGAGAGAGAGACAGAGAGAGAGA
>NW_027187378.1:18437260-18455671 GCF_028583685.1 Petaurus breviceps papuanus
AGAGACAGAGAGAGAGAGAGAGAGAGAGAGAGAGAGAGAGAGAGAGAGAGAGAGAGAGAGAGAGAGTGGTGGGGAGGGAAAGAGGAAGAAATTAGGACTTGGAGAGAGTCTATTTAATTAACATTCTGCCAACAGGACAGCTTTTCATGGGAATGTAGAAGTATGGTTTACATACTAACCCATGTACTGTTCCTGGTATCAGTACTACATCTACAGCCAAAAGGGAAAGAAAATATAAAGAATTTAAAAAGTGGTATCCTCGGGGTAATACCAGTTGGACCCTTTTGGATTTTCTTTCCTGTAACTTCAAGTTAAGTTAACTTAGTATTTAAAGATTCAGTTATTGCACCTGTAAAAGAGAAGAATGATATCTGCCCAAAATGACTTTGGGGAAGTAATGGGGATAGAATGAAATAATGTATTTATATACATTAGTCAGTGTTCATGCCATTATGTCAAAACTGTATAAGTGAAGAATTATTATTCATAAACCTATACTCCCCTCTCCCCTCAATAAAATAACAATGGGCACCTAGGTAGCACAGTGGATAGAGCACTGGACATGGAGTAAGGAGGGTTTGAGTTCAAATCCAGTCTCAGACACTTACTAGTTGTGTGATCCTTGACAAATTACTCAACCCCAATTGCTTTTCTCCCCCCACAAAAGAAAACGAAACCCTGTATATACTTTATATAATATACTTTAAATAAACTCAGTGTGTCTGAGGGTGTAATAAGAAAGAAAATTGGACAAATGCCATCCTAAGTCAAACCTTCATCAGCTTTCACCTACAGTATTATAATAGCCTCTAAATTGCCTCTTTACCTCTCTCCTACCTCCTGAGGCACATGGTTGACCATATTTTCCTTCCTTGAAGTTTTTTTTTTTTTTCTGGCCTCTTCTCCCTTGGTGCTAACCCCGAGGCATTCTTGATATATGAGTTGGAGTTCTTTCAGTTCTCATCATGGCCCTGTAAGCTAACACATCATTCCCGTAAAATAGCAAGAGCAACAAGCATAAACAACAACAATAACTGGATGGGGGTGAAACTACCGACCTTTCTCACATATTCATGCTCTATGCCTCAGTTGTTGCCCTTTTTGTAGAATCATAAAACTTTAAGGGAGATAAACTATATGAAACAAAGATGATCAATATCATATTATAAGAAATTACAAAAATTGCTTGGAAATTTTGGAATTACAGGTAAAATGAAGATCAGTAGAATCTCCAGGATAGTGCCAAGGAAAAACTTCAAGTATAACTCACATGGAATTGCTGTCATCAAGATTACAATGTGAGTTTAAAAAAATCCTCTTGAGAACTGCTGTTAAGACAGTTAACTTATGAAACAATGCCAATTTAAATTAAGGAAGACTACTTAGTGATGATGAATGAAAGAAAAGATTGAAATATGATAAAAAAGCCCATAGGAAGATCCATGTAAAGATAACTTTTTCATTCTCTACACAATGTCTGACACATAGTAAGCACTTAAGAAATTCTTTTTGACTGGTAGTTAATCCTGCAAATCACCTTATATTTCTAAATAAATAGTCTTTGTAAAGGGTCAATGACTCCAATCATTCATTTTGAGAAAGGTAGAGATGAAAAGTCTTCAAAACTTAACCTCAACAAACAGTAACAACTTCAAAGAGGAAAATAAGTCCCTATAATATGAAAAGCTAAGGGTATGTGATTAACTTTGGTTATATCCACCTCTATTTCTATAGTCTCTTATCACTTTCCAGTGACATTTACCCTCCCAGAATCCAGTCTTTTTCTGCAGTTGTTTATCTTCTCTTTTAGCACTACCAAAACAAATCACATTCATATAATATTTTTAAGAGTTAGAACATACTTCCATATGTATCATCTTCTTTAATCTTCACAACAATTAGGTCAAGTAGTAATGCTTCCACTTTTTTCAAAGGAGAAATTCAAACTTTTGGAAGGTAAGAGAACTTGTCCAGTACCATAGAACTAGTAAATGACAGATCCAATTCTTGAACCCATGATTTCTGGATTGATAACTTTTCTATTACATTGACTTATCTTTCAATCACACAAATGATTAAGGACATAATTCATATCCATGTCAAAAGCAGACCATGTGGACATAAAAAATTTATTTTAAATGAAAAAATCATCAATAGTGAAATTTCAGTCATCAGTAGAAAAATATACTCTTGCACAACAAGGGAATAGTTGTTCCAGCACCCCACAAATCATACTTTTTGGGCAACTGTACTTAGGGAGTATACCACCCATGTATATGGTTGATTGCTCAGGATAAAGTAGCCTATCTCTAAAATTAATTTTATAAAATTGACAGCAGAAGGAAGAAATGTGCAGAAAGCAGAATCCTGAAAAAAAGAACCATCCAGCTTACCAATAGTGAAAATCATTTGGGCAAATATCTCCTCATAAGTGTGTATATAAAATGAAGGACTAAAATCACTAATATCAATGAATCCAGATCTTCCCTGAAAATTACTTGGCTTTACTCCAGGAATCTCAGTAAATGTGACCTTTGTCAAAATAGAGAGGCATGTTTTGAGAAATAATATTTTATTTTTTGAGAAGGAATATTTTATTGTGAAAAAGTATTAGATTTTAATATACAAAGGGGCATTTTTTGTCAACGTTTCATGTTTTAAAGACTGATTTTCAGAGGCCCAGAGGCCAATGCCACAGCTCACAGACTGCAGCCTAGACACCATGGCATGCAGACTGCGGCCCAGACAAGGCCTGATCATCGTGGCAGCAAGTTGACCTACCAACCACAAGGGCCATTGCCAGGCCTATCACTGCAGGGCTGGGACTGGATGGAGCAGGGTAAGAATCAAATGCAGGGTCCCTGACAGGGGCAGCAACTATTCCTGGGCTACCAATCCACAGCCCAGAAATTTAAAAACCCCTATGTGGACCTCCAGGGACCAGGATGGCAGAGTTAACCTTGGCTGCTCCAATCCCCCCCTTGACCCTGAAAAACTTAGAAATTATTGCCCCAGGGCAAAACCTTAAACAGTAAAGGCTTGGGAACCCTAGAGGAAGGTCATGGCTAGGGCCCTGCCTCAAAATGGATAGAAAAGAGACTGCAAAAATAAAGACTCTGGAGTCCTATTATTGTGAGAGGGAGGAACCAAATTCAGAGGGAGACAGTGTTGACTCCACACCCATAGCTGAAGCCTCAACAGAGAATTGTTCTCAAGCACCGAAAGCATTCTTAGAGGAGCTCAAAAGGAATTTTGAAAACCAAGTTAGAGAAATAGAAGATAAAATGAATAATTCTTTTAAAATCAAAATTGCAAAATTAGAAAAATATTACAATGAAGAAAACAGCTCCTTAAAAACAAAAATGTGTGATATGGAAAAGGAGCTCCAAAAACTAACCGAGGAAAATAATTTGCTAAAAACTAGAATCAACCAAATTGAAGTGAATAACTCTGAGGAACAAAGAATTAGTCAAACAAACATCAAGAATGAAAAATTAGAAAAAGAGGCAAAATATCTTAATGGAAAAATAACTGACCTGGAAAACAGATCCAGGAGACATAATCTAAGAATCATAGGCCTACCAGAAAATCATGATGAAAAAATAAGGCTGGACAACATCCTCTAAGAGCTCATCAAGGAAAATTGCCCTGAGATACTAGAACCTGAGGGCAAAATAGAAATTGAGAGAAACCACCAGTCACCTCCTGAAAGAGATACCAAATTGAAAAGTCCTCAAAATGTTGTGGCCAAACTCCTGAACTACCAGGAAAAGGAGAAAATACTTCAAGTGGCCAGAAAGAAACAATTAAAATATTGAGGAACCACAGTGAGGATCGCACAGGATTTGGCAGCCTCTACACTGAAAGATCTGAGGAAATGGAATATAATTTTTTGCAAGGCAAAAGAGCTTGGGTTACAACCAAGGATTACCTACCCAGAGAAACTGAACATATTCTTCCAGGCAAGGAGTGTTGTGAAGAGAATAAGAGTGAGACCGAGATCTGGGTTTTAGATAAATTTAGATGTGGATTTATTTATCAAGCATGTGACTGCCTGGAGTATAAACTCAAATCAGGAGGCCCTGCATTGGGGTACAGGCAAGGCTTATAAAAGCAAAAACAACAAAAACCACAATTGGGGAGGGGAGCTAGCATAAGCAATGACATACAGAAGCCAAGAACAACCATTGGTTGGATCTATAGCTCAGGGCTAATTTGGGAATCATGGAGCAAGGGTACAAGGATGTGACTGGGATCATTCCTAGAACAGGGTGCAGGGTACAGGGTAGAGGGAATTTCCAGAACAGGCTGGGGTCATATAACAGGTCAGGGTTATGTTCTGGGTGAAGGGTGTGGGGGACCCTGCTTGGTCAACGTTCTGGGTGGAGGACCTTGCTGGGTCAGCATCCCAGAACAGGACGGTCTCTTGCATGGGATAGACTTGCTCCATGATCTCTATACAGGCTTGCACCATAACCCTTCTATGAAATGATGTTTCGAGGCTTACTGATTTAGGGAAGTACCAACTCAGGGAAAGATAAGGGAGCAGGGGATTTTATGCCTTGGGTGTTTCACTTTTACCCAGGACTACCCCTTTAAGCTGTTACAAGCAGTTACAGTATTTAGGACAGAGACAAAGACAAATATAAAGGGGCTTAATGGTGGGCTCCAAATCAGGTGGTATGTGATTTGGGTTACCTTACAACAGGAGGTGGTCATTCAATGATATAATAGATTTCCAGACCTTCCTGATATAAAAGCCAGAGCTCAATGGAAAGTTCAACCTCTAATTATGAGACATAAGAGAGACATAGAAAGGTAAACAAGGAAAACACACACACACACACACACACACACACACACACACACACCCTGTTATTTAATAAGAGCAAACAGTTTGTAGACAAGTAGAGGGTATAAGTATAAATTACACAAAATGATGATAAAAAAAAAAAACCTTATTGAGGGCTACAAAGGGACTGCAATGGAAGAAGAAGAAAGAATGAAGTGGAAAAGGGCAAATTATGCCACACAAAGAGGCATAAAAACAATATAGCAGAGGGAAAGAAGTGAGGGAGATGAGTATTATATATGAGCTTTTCCCTCATTGGTTCTGGTGCAAGGAAGGAATAACACAACCAGTTAAGCATACGACTCTATTGAGAAGAGACATAAAATGCATCATAATAGAGGGGAAGAGGGGAGGGAGAGGAGCTTTGCATGAGATTTTTTTTTTCCTGCCACTTTTGGTGTGAAGAAGAAATAACCTACTATATTGAGTATAAAAATATCCTATAGGCAGTTGGAGGAGGGAAGGGCTAAGAAAGGGGGTGTGGTTAGAAGGGAGGGAAGAAGTAAGGGGGAAGGGGTGGAAAAGGGAGGGGGGTGATAAGAAGGGAATACTGAGGGAGGCAGTGGTCAAAAGGAACACTCTTAAGGAGGGGAAGGGAGAAGGGGAAATCTGCAGATCCTATACCTGATTGTATGCTGACATGGGTGGGGGGGGGGAGGAAGGGAGGAGGAGAAAATTTGAAACTCAAAAGAACTGGGGCACTGAATCTTGTAAACTCAAAGTAAACAAACAAATTAATAAAGACAAAAAAAAAAAAAAACTGATTTTCCCACAACAGCTTAGGTAGAAGAACAGTATTGTCATTTCCATGTTTTAAATTTAGCTGTTGAGATTTAAAACTTTGAACTAGTACAGTGGCAATCATAATGGGCTTGAAGTTAAGAAGAGCTAAAATGTAACCCTTATTTAAGCTATGTGACCTTGGGTGAGTCATCTAATTTCACAGTTTCTTCATCCATAAAACAGAGATAATAGTACCTTCCTCAAAGAGGCTTTGTGAAGGTCAAATAAAATAATGTATACCATATAGCCCTTTGTGAATCTTAAAAGGCCATATATATGCTAGTTAGCTATTGAATGACTTGCAAAGCTAGTATGCAAAATCCAGATTTTCTCACTGCATTTGGCAAAATATTTTGAAATAGGGAGGCAGGCTTCAAGAAAGAACTCATCATTCTGGAATATCATCCCCGATAAAATGTTACAGTTTAATATGCAAAGAGACAGTTATCAACATTGCATGTTAATCAAGTAATTAATATTTAAATCTACAAAAATTAATATTTAAATAAAACATTTTTTTTCTTTTGACAATGAGATTTTCCATGTCAATCCATGTTGGCAAAAACTGCTGAATGGCAGAGGAGGAACTTTTTCATCTGTCAGAAGGTACTATATAAAGCAGGAGGGCCAGCTCGGTGAACCAGTGCTTACTGGGACTTCCTGTTAGTGACTCAGAGGCCCACTGGGATGTGAGGAAAAGGCCAGCATGATTGAACCTGGAGGAAACAAGAAATCAGAGTGGAAAGCTAAAAGTCATTCTTTCACTGAAAGCCTGGGGATAGTCAATGTTGCTACTTGTTTTATGTGAAAAAGAATGCATGGGAACTGCCAGAAAGACAGTCTTTAAACACAAAGATGAACAGATTTCAAACTCCACTTTGTCCCCAGAACATGACTCCATACAGATAAATTTTGTGGAAGAGTAGGAATATGATTTCATTGAACTTTAGAATGTCTATTTTGGAAGGAAACTTAAAAATCAATTGACCCGTTTTATAGATGAAAACACTGAGGCTGAGAAATAATGTGAGATGCCCAAGGTATTAAGTAGCAGTAGGACCAGAACACGTTGATCTATATCTTTCCTCTTGAAAAAAGATTGGATGGATTTATTTTGTTAAGAGAACCTAGAAAAAGGCATAGAACTCAGAAAATAATTGACTAATTGAAAAAAATGAAAAAATGTGAGCTGAGAAACTAGAAGTCAGGAGTTCTTGACTCCAGAACTGACCCTACAACCTTACAACCCTACACTGACTCACTGTGTACTCATCGATAGGGGTCTGACCTGGTAACAGAGATTTGTTTCTTAATTTCTAAAAAAGTGATAACACTGAAAGTAGACAATAAATGTACCATTCCAAAAGCTGGGAGGTTCCCACTTAAGGTAAGTTCAGATGCTTTGAATGAGTATCAGAATAAGCTGGGGTTGAAAGCTGATCATATTGGGAGGTGGGCTATCAATCTCATGGGCAAGAGGGCAAAAGTAAGTGTAAGTAAGTGTCCAGATTGGAGTGAGATAGGGTTTGCACTAGCTAAGAACTGGAGTCTGAGTAGGGATGATGTAGAGAGATGGGGTCAAGGGGATGATACCAGGGCTGAGTTTCACCATGGTTTTCCTGGATTTGCCATGCTCAGTCTTTTGTAATCAGATGCATATTTTAATGCCTGGGACAGTTCCCTCTAAATTAGCTACAGGGCAATAACATGCTGCCACTGGGAAGATTATTCTGTATGGAAGAAGCCACTTCTAAGGAGGGGTGGAAAAGAATGAACTGTGTTGAAATGGAAATAGGCTTTTCAGTGTCACAGAATAGATTATTTCCTTTCACTGGAGGATTTTTCCTAAAGTAAGAGTATTATGGGCCAAGATAGTAGTAGCCCTGGGTTAGCTTGAAATAATCCCTATACCACCAGCCAGGGTTGTTGTGAGCCAAGACATGCAATAGATGCCAGGCATCCCAGTTAACTTGGCCTCTGGGCATATTGACCTGAAGCCCACTTATGTATGTCTCGAGCAAGGCATATATAAAGGCTGCTCTATGGTTTGAGCAAGGAGATACTGATACCCCATGGAATCTTTTTTAGGTTGCTTTTATCCTCTGGTCTGCTGCTTTTATCTCTTTGTAGGTAGCTTTTACCTGAGGTTTGCCAAGTATGTTTGCTGTAAATTAATGATTTCTTAAAACCCCCATACTCTAGGTGATACATTCCAACTATCAAAAATTCCCTTCCAGGACTGAAGCTATTTATTACAAATTCTCCTAAGGAAATATGGGTTCAACTTCAGAATCTGATATGCAAACAATCAGATCCAGGGATGCAAAATTAAATTAAATTAAATTAAAAAAAGCACTAGGGGGAAAAAAGCACCCCGCCTTGGAATCAGACAATCTAAGTTAAAATTAAAGTTCTGGCTCTCTTACTCGCTGTTTAACCTTGCCTTTCTATCTATTTACTGACTGAATTTTGAAGTCTAAAAATTGAGGATGAGGATATCAGAACTGCTTATGATGTTTTAGGTGGCTTGATGACCAATGGAGACAATGGATGTGAGAGTGTATCATAAATTTTCAAGTAGCAAACAGATAAAACTAAGGCATTACTATTATGAAGTCCATCAGAACATATGAAGTATTGCTGTTAATCTTGTTATTATGATTGACCCTGAATGATATATCTGGATGAGGCTTCTGGATCTCCCCTCCTCTGAAGAGTACACATCTGAGTTAATTACTTTTGCCACTTTCAGCAATTTCCCAAGGAGTGCTTGCCACAACCATCTCCTCACTGGCTCTATTGGTCTCTTTAATATTTACTGCTTTTGTACTTGTGCCTTCTACTGATGGAATTGCATAAAGTTTGGATTTAAAGTCAATCTCATCAAAAGAGAATTATGAATTTGATTTTGTGAACCTGTCAGGAAGGGAAATTCAAACTATTTTATTTTTTGGCCTTTAATTACTCATTTTCTGGATATTAAATTTAGCAATTTATTTTCAATCAGCAAGCATTTATTTTCTCTTTGCCCCACTCTTTCCCCCAGTAAAGAAGCAGGGAAGACAAAACCCTTGTAAAAAATATGCTATCAAGCAAAACAAATACCTATACTATGTCCAAAAATGTGTTTGTCATTGTGAATATTTAGTCCATCACCACTTTGTCATAAGGTAATGAACAATCATCACCAGTCCTGGAATTCTGGTTGATCATTGCATTTATTAGAGTTCTTAAGTCTTACAAATTGATTTTCAAAGTTGTTTTTACAACGTAAATTGTTTCCTAATTCTTACTTCACTCTGCATCATTGCATACAAATATTCTTAGATTTCTCTGAAACCATGCCCTTGATGGTTTTCATACGTAACAGTATTCCTTTTTGTGGAGGGCAATTGGGGTTAAGTGACTTGTCCAAGGTCACACAGCTAGTTTTTGTGTTAAGTGTCTGAGGCCGGATTGGAACCCAGGTCCTCCTGACTCCTCACTGTGCCACCTAGCCGCCCCAACATAACAGTATTCCAATACATTCAAATGCCATTAAGGGTTTGTATCTCTATAGGACATTTTCCTTTGATCTCCTTGGGGATATAGGACTACTAATAATATTGCTGAATCAAGCAATATGCACAGTTATATAGAGATTTCCTAATAAATGCTTCTTGATTGAATAATAATCAGCTTAGCTTTTGGCATAATTTATTTGTTCTACCTTGATTGGTGTTCCTAATGAAAGTGCTTATCCTTGAAAATATAATTCCTCTACATTTAAAAAAATGTTTCTAATCATTTGCCAGTTCGATGGAGTAGAAAACCTGCATGAAGCTTGAATTTGTATATCAGTTTTAGCATGGCATTTAGCCAACAGAACAAGGCTTCTTCATCTCAAACAAGCAGCAAAATAATACAGAGATACTAAGGGAGTTGCTGTGAAAGACATGCATGTAACAAACTGACTGCTTTGTCCATCTTCTCCCACTTTTAGAGGGTTAGGGAAGCAGCTGAGAAAGAAATACTTTTTGGTGGCTGCTTCAGTCACTCATAGAAAAGATAAAACATGACTATGGGGAAGAATTTGTTTTGAAGTAGCAGCTTTGATTGTTTTCTCTCTCTGGGACTCAGTTTTATCTCCTGTAAAGATAGGGGGTGAGGGGCGGCTAGGTGGCACAGTGCTGGCCCTGGAGTCAGGAGGACCTCAGTTCTGATCTGACCTCAGACACCTAACACACACAAACAAAAAACCTAGCCTTGTGACCTTGGGCAAGTTACTTAAACCCAATTGCCCTCCAAAAAGAAAGAAAAATAGGGGGTGAATCAAAGCAGGAGTTTATCATTTTTGTCATAGATGAATTGGCAGAATATTGTCTTTAAATACATAAAGTGAACTATTTAGGATTGCAAAGGAAATAAATTATACTGAAATAATAATTTTTATATCTCTATGTTTGTGAATTCCAGGTTAAGAACCACTAAGACAGAACACCTCTAAAGTCTCTCCTAGATCTAATATATTATGCCACTATTATTCTCATTTTCCAAGTAAGAATAAACCTTGGCCCCACAGGCACAAAGGACAGCCTTAGCTTACCCTGAGTTCAAGCAGTTTGGGATCTAAATAACTGTGACCTAGCCCAAAACTCACAATTTTGTCTAGAGGGATATGTGGGAGCCTGTTAAACATATTCTATAATATAGAGGAGCTCTAGCTGGAGAATTCTCCAGATGTATCAGTCTAGGACCCAGTGAGAAAAGGAAACAAAGACAATCCATAATAACCTCTTCTTATTGAGCTTATAATCTCTTTGTGTTCGTTGCTTTATTTTCTAAGTGATTGCTAGCATTACATTATTTTAGAGTTTTGTTGAGAAAGAAAGCTAAGTGTGCGATAACTTGTAGTTTGAAGAATGTATTTTCTTTCCTTTTTTCCCCCCAAATCAGGACATTTATTCTTCTCAAGCTCTGTGGTGCTTCTCTTCTCCATGAATTTTCAAAGATCACTGTGGTTTGCTCAGCAATCTCACCCAACAATTCTTTTGATACCTGAGAATATGGCTTATCTGGGTCAGATGACTTGAATTCACCAAGAGCAGCTAAGTGTTCCATTACTATTTCCTTCCTTATCTTGAATTTCCACTCCCTATTAGCCCTGGGGTTTTTGTTGTTGTTGTTTGTTTGTTTGTTTTATTCTTTCCATTCAAAGATAATTCTCCTCAGTAGAGAAAAAAGGAGGAAAAGAAGAGCTGAGTGGTGTTATCTCATCTCCATGGCCTATAATAATTACACCATCTTGTTAGGGAGGATGATTTCTAGTACTGATGCTCTTTTTTTTTTTTACCCAATATAGATCCTTTCCAAACCTTTTTATTGTCCTTAATTTTCCTTGCTAACTATAATTCATTCAGTGTTAACATTTGGGCATTGTCCTCCCCTCCCCTCCTTTCCCCTCCTCTCCCCTCCTTTCCTCTCCCCTCCCTTCCCCTCTCTTCTCCCTTTCTCTCATTTCCCCTTTCTCCTCCACTTCTGTCCTTCCTTAGACAGCCAAGTGTCCAGCCTCCTGTCTCTGCTCATGTGGTTCACCACATTGGGGTTGGAACTAGTACTTACATTTACCTTAGCTTACTATAGCTCCATACTTCCATGCTTAAGTGATTTGCTGGCCTCAATCTCCCTGATAACAGGGATTACAGGTATGTACCACTCTGTCCAGCTATACATCTCTTTCTTAATTTTATTTTTTATTTGTGTCCCCTCTTGTTACATTACTTCCTAGCATAACCTTTCTATTTATACAAACTTTTTTTTGTCACAAAGAAAAATAACTAATATTAATCAACACGGCAAATTTTTCTTCAGAAGATATGTCTCCCCTTCCACACACTCCTCCAGCCTGCCTAGAGGAAGAAAATATGTGTGACACAAGTCAGAGCCCTGAATTCCAGGGTCACATGAACTAGGCCTTATCCAGGTCACGATTATCAAAATATTTCTCTCTCTTTGGCTTGGGTTGCCCCTATTCTAGGATCATTTTATCACAGATTTAAAGCTACAAGGGGTCTCTGAGGTCATGTAGCCTACTCATTTGCCAGAAACTGAGACCTAGAGAGACAATAACCAAGTTTGTACAATTAATAAGAGGTCTATGATCTCTGACTCGAAATCCAGCATTATTTCCACTGGACTATGCTTGTCTAGTTTTCATAAATATGGGCCACAGTATCCTCAACTTCTATTTGAAAAATCCAGATAATGACTGCAATTTGTCCTTCAGAAAATTAAGTAGATTCAAATGATTCACAGAAACCTATAAATAAGACAAAAATAAACACACACACACACACACACATACAGAAAGAACTCACAGAAACTTATAAACAACCCATATAATTCTTATCCCTCTCCACTGGGCACCATTTTGCCATAGAATCCTGAAGTTCCTAAGAGAATCCTAAAGACAAAGCAGGTGGCAGGGTGGACAGAGTGCTGGACCTGGGATCAGGAAGACTCAACTTCCTAAGTTCAAATCTGACCTTAGGCACTTACTTGCTGTGTGATCCTGATTCAGTCACTTTACCATGCTTGCCTCAGTTTCCTCATCTGTAAAATAAACTGGAGAAGGAAATGACAAAACACTCCAGTATATTTGCCAAGAAAGTCCTAAATGAGGTTATGAAGAGTTGGACACTACTGAAAATGACCAAACAACAAAGTTTTTAACTTAGGGCAGTCACGTTTTGGGATTCCCTTAAAGAGGGAATACAACTTAAAACTTCTAGATAGGCAATACCTTGTTAGTCCAGTGTCTCAGTCTTTATATATATATATATATATATATATATATATATATATATATATATATCATAAAGATCTTCCATGGCTTGGGCTTCTCTAGAAGGAAATACTGCCAGATTAGCCAATCCTTTCTCATCAAGCCTGCATTCTTCAAACAACTCTTGCCAGTACTAGGATGTAAAAACCCAAGTTTCTTCTTTCTCCAAATAGTGACTTAAAATTCCTGCCTTTTACTTTTCAGAGAAAGAAGTTTAAAATTATATATAAGCATATGAAAAAATGCTCTAAATCACTATTGATTAGAGAAATGCAAATCAAAATAACTGTGAGGTACCACATCTCACCGGTCAGATTGGATAAGATGACAAAACAGGAAAATGATAAATGCTGGAAAGGATGTGGAAAAATTGGAACACTAATGCATTGTTGGTGGAGTTATGAACTGATCCAGCCATTCTAGAAAGCAATCTGGACTATGCCCAAATGGCTAAAAAATAGTACATACCCTTTGATCCAGTAATACCACTTCTAGGGCTGTATCTCAAAGAGATCATAGAAGTGGGAAAAGGACCTGTATGTACAAAAATATTTATAGCAGCTCTTTTTGCAGTGACAAAGAATTGGGAATCAAGGAATGGCTAAACAAGTTGTGGTATATAAATGTAATGGAATAGTATTGTGCTATAAGAAATGAAGAGTAGATGGACTTCATAATTACCTGAGGAGACTTATATGAACAGATGATGAGTGAGGAGAGCAGCCCCAGGAAAATTTTGTACACGATTACAGACATATTGTATGTATGACAACTAACTTTGATAGGCTGGGCTCCTGTCAGCAATACAAGGTTAGACAACTCCAAAAGACTCATGATGGAAAGGGATATCTGTATCTGGGGAAAGGACTAGAGAGCCTCAGTGCATACTGAAGCAAACTACTTGCTCTCTCTCTTTAGTGTTTTGTTTTGTTTCTTTCCTTCTTTCTCATTGTTCACTCCATTGGTTATAATCCTTAACAACTTGACTGATGTTTAATGTAGTGAGACATAGCAAAGGTTTAAGTTTCATCAGGCCCCGGAATGAGGTAACAAAACTTAAAGGAAACAACATTAGCCTTCTTCTCATTGGTTGCTGCCCCCCCCAAAAAAAAAAAATTGGTGTGTATATATGCACAAGTAAGGGACTGAAGAATGTGTCCTTCTGATTGGGTAGCAGGGTTAAATTAATAATTATGGTAATAAAGGATTGTCAACTGTAACTCATTGGCTGTCTACAAATTTGGTGCATAACGAGGGATTGGAAAATATCATCCTCTGTTAGGAAACTAATTCATGAATAATTATGGTAATGTAGGATTGAGGTTGCTTTGCACCAATTTGTTTGAGATTGTGAGCCCACCTCACCAACCAATGGTGAGATTGGACAGGGGAGTGGACTGAGTTAGGATTAGGATAACAGAAGACTGCGAGCTTCTGCAATTTGCACTCCCTAGCTGATGCCCCTTGAGCGATGATGGCTGTACACTTTCTCATGAGAAAGAATAAACAACTTTTCTGATCTCCGACTCAGACTCCGATTTTGAAGATCTGACAGTGGTTTCCATCCCACACAATGTGAAGGCATTTTTAGAACCTATATTTGATGGCATGCTGCCATAGGGAGAGAGTGGGGAGAAGAGAAAGGGGGAGAAAATTTGGAACTCAAGGGATTGTGGAATTGAATGTTGTAAACTAAAAGTAAATACATAAACTTTAAAAAAATCCTTCCTTTATTTCACCTACAATGACAACAATTGAAACTGTTCTTTCACCAAAAGGCATGATGCTCATACTGAACTGAGTGAGTCTCATATATAGCAATCCCCAAGTGTAACACTAGTCAAGAGATCTGATTACTCCACATAGAAGAAAAGATCTTAGTCAATTAGATTCTGGGATAATGCTGCCTGGAAACCTCAGGCCTTTCCCTGTTCCACCTAGGAGGCTGAGACTCAGGGACAATAGAAACAATAAGAAAATGGAAACTCCTTTATCAAGTCACTCGAGTAAGTATGTGTCAACCTTTACCACAACACAGCTATTAATGGCTCCGGGGGAGGAAGAATTCCACAGGGTCTGTCCCCTCTTCTCCCCGCCCCCCCCCCAAGCTTATACACCTGCTATGCTATCAAGATCCCTCTAGAAAAAAAAAAAAAAAACAGGAGAGAAAAAAAAGAAAAAAGGACTTCGCAGGTCTATCAGGTTCCTTTTATGTACCAATTTAGAGGACATGATTCCCTCCACCATAATCTATTCTCCTTAGAGTCTCAACCAATCAATTTATCCCATGGGCTACTCCTATCAATGAAATCCATCAATCATGAGGCCCCAAGGTATAACTCCAAATCAATGAATTAATCTTAAGGATTGCCCTAGTCAGTGAGATTTAATCAGATGTCTTTAGTCACTCCACAAAGATGCCAAAGGGCAAGTTCCTAGCTCTATAGAAAGATTTAATCAAAAGTCCCAGGTGAGAAAACTTATCACTCTTCAAATTCATCAAGCCTACATGTATTGTCATCATATGTTTTCTAGAATCAATAATGATCATTGCATTTGATTTGGGTTTGGATACTTTTTAGTGTTTGTAGTGGGTCCAAATTCACACATATGACAAAGGAGAGAGCAGGCCCTGGGAAACTAATCAGACAGACCATTGGGGTAGGTTCTGCTTATATATAGTTAGATTTGCTTTATTGTAGTCATTGGAATATCATTCTCCTGGTTCTGCTTTCTTCATTCCTCAACAATTCATCCAAGTCTCAATCATGTGTCTTTTAATTACTCATTATTATCATTTTTTTGTAATAAAATAATCTTCCAATCATATACTACTGTTAGCTCAGCTAATCCTGAATTCATGAGCACCTACTTTTTCTCCAGTTTTTTGCTATAACATAAAGTGTTACTATGAATACTTTGATATCAGTTATCAAATTTTGCTATTGCTAACTTCTGAACATCTCTTATATATGTCTTTTCCTTTTCATGCACACAGTCCAGTTCAGGCCCTTGTTACCTCTCACCTGGACTACCATAACAGCCTCCCATTTGGCTTCTCTACCTTTCATCTCTCTCCATTTCAATCTATCTTTCACACAGCCATGAGGTGATTTGCATAAAGGCACTGGTCTTACCATGGCACTCAGTTATTCAATCAACTCCAGTGGCTCCCTAATACTTATGAGCAAATAACTCCTGGCTTTTGCATAAGACTCGTTATAATATGGTCCTTTCCTACTTTTTCAGTCTATTTTCTCTTCAGGGTCTCAGTCATAGCAGCCTACTTACTCTTCGTCACCCATGATGTTTGTTCTATCTCTGTGTCTTTGTGTTGGCCAAGATCCACACTTTAATTCTCTTCTTCTTCTCTCCTCTCTTCTGGAATTGGCAGTTTCCTTTAAAACTCAGCTTAAATACCATTGCTTCCCTGGTTCCCTACATGCTGGTGTGTTCCCCTCTGAGGTTAAGCTGTCTTTGATTTTTCTTTATGTCTTATATATCTATACATACAACGTGTGTTTTCTCCATTAGAATGTAAGTTCCTTGAGGTTAAAGACTGTTTTGCTTAATTTTTTTTAAATCTCTGCTTTGAATAGTAGGTATTTAATAAATGCTTGTTGATTGATTTTCTTTGACCTGCCATTTATTTATATTTAAAAATGGGAGACACCTTAGAGATCATCTAATCCATTCTCCTTTTTTCATAAATAAGGAAACTGAGGATCAAACTTGCTCAAGGTCAGGCAAGCAGAAAGTAAATGCCAGAATTTGAGTACAGGTTTCTTATTCTACATCATTACTCTTTTTTTTTTTTGTTTTTTGGAGGGCAATTGGGGTTAAGTGACTTGCTCAAGGTCACATGGCTAGTTTTTGTGTTAAGTGTCTGAGGCCAGATTTGAACTCAGGTTCTTCTGACTCCAGGACCAGTGCTCTATTCACTGTTCTACCTAGCTGCCCCATCATTACTCTTTTGATTAGGTCAAGATGCTCTTTCCACAAGTTACTGAAGAAGATGACTTTTTTTATTACACTTTTATTCAAAGCAGAGATATTCTTAGATCCTCTTCTTGATTTTGCTGAAGAACGTCTTTATCCAAAATAACTTTTAGCTTAGCAAATAATTCTCACACATATAAACAAAAATTTATAGATATAAATACACAAACATATATACATATATATGTTGTTTGTTTTTGTTTTCATAGCCATTTCAGTTGTGTTCAACTCTTCATAACCTCATTAGGGGTTTCCTTGACAAGGATACTGAAGTAGTTTGTCATTTCTATCTCCAGCTCACTTTGCAGATGAGGAAATTGAGGCAAACAGGGTTTACTGACTTGCCCAGGGTCACAAAGCTAATCCCTCACAGTCTGAGGTCAAATTTGAACTTAAGAACATGGGTGTGTATATGTGTATATGTGCATATACATATATGTGTATGTATTTATATATATATATTTATTCATATGTATACACGTGGGTATGCATGCTTATGTGTGTATATTTTTCTATTTATCTATCTAGAGAAAAATCTCTAAAAGGAGAAGGAAACTAATTTAAAAAATTAAGAATCTTGCAGTACTAAAATCATAGGACAGTAAAAATAGCATTGAATCCCCCTCATACACACCTGAAAGGGAATGAGTGAATTAATAAACAGATTGAATATCTTTGGCCAAGTTACATTTTTATCCTAGAGTCAGTTTACCTTCCATGAAGCTCTTGTTTACAGTACTATTTTACTTCTGGGTTGTTTATTGAAGAACAGTTACTAGAACTTAAAACCAAAATATAAAATGGAAAATACAATTAGACCCCACTGGGTGGAAAACAATAGCACCAGCAGCTCAGGACCCATGAAGTTCCCAGCAGACAAAGTTGTGCAGAGCATATCTGTCTAACTATAATCCTGAGTCTCTAAAGTTGTCATTCTTGCCTTTGGATATGAAGATTATGAATGTCTTTTTGCTATAAATGGATATATCTTTTTTGTCACTGTTCTTTATTTTGGCGTTGACTGAATATTCACTGTGTAATAAGATAGAGGCTTATTGCTCTGTTGATGAAGCTATTTGCTAGTTAGGTTGCCAGATATGTTATTGTCTGGATTTGTACCAAGTGAAAATAATACCATCTAAAGATTTCCAAAGAAACCACTGGAAAAGAGACAGAATCATTTTCCCCATAGAAATAACCTCACAGATATAAGAATACAAATAACCAACTGTACTTTGCTGAACAATCTGCATTAATTTCAATGAAAATCCAAGTGAGTTTTTCCACTTGTTTTTGGTTTGAAAAGTCAAATAATAAAATAGCTTATCAATTCTGGTTGTATTACTATCATTTTTGCTTTTGTTTTTTTGAGGGGGGAGGGCAGGACAATTGGGATTAAGTGACTTGCCCAAGGTTGCATGGCTAGTGTTAAGTGTCTGAGGTCAGATTTGAACTCAGGTCCTCCTGACCCCAGAATGAGTGCTCTACTCATTGTGCCACCTAGCCACCCCATTACCATCATTTTTACTCAATTCAGTTTAATGCAGGAAAATTAGCTACCATTCATTAATCACTTTGTGACAGTATGAGAAGATATGAAAGTGTTGGAATCTTCCCTTATGGAGGGAGCAAGTTCAAAATGCACATGCCAAGCTCTTTTGTAAATCCCAGTCCAGTCTACTCCACATACTGGATACCCTGGGCCAGCAAAACAGCAGTTTTCAACCCTCAAACATCCTGTTATGAAAATAGGGATACGGACTCATTCATTTCAGGAGATTATAAATACATATGTAGGTAGGTGATACAAAAAATGTATATAGATATAACCAGAATTTAGTAAGTATTTATATGGCTCATTTTCATTTGTATACAGAATCCAATATTTGCTATCCTATGCGCACACGCACACACACACACACACACACACACACACACACACACACACACACAC
>NW_027187378.1:18455681-18488615 GCF_028583685.1 Petaurus breviceps papuanus
CACACACACACACACACACACACACACACACACACACACACACACACACCATTTCTTGTTCTTTCTACCCAATTCAGTCACTGTCTCATCTCATTCCTCCTCTCCAATAATACATATTATGAAAAAGTAGCTGATGTCCCCTTACCACCTTCCTTACCACCCATTCACACCATAATTACATTATATATTATAATCCACCTTCTGAACCCACCACTCTGCTGAAGTTATTCTCTCAAAAGTTGCAAATGACTTCTTTTTTCACCAAATATAATGGCTCCCTTTCCATTCTTTTCCTTCTTCAAACCCCTGTAACATTTCACTCCATCCAATCCCAACCCCACTTATTCTGTTTTCTACTTTGGCCCTGTCCCTTTTCAAAAGGGTTTGCTTTTAACTAGCATGTCCCTCAATCTGCCCTCCCTTCTATCACTCCCCCCTCTTATCCCCTTCCACCTGCTTTCCTGTCGGTAAAGGTACCCAATTGAATGTGTATCTTATTCCCTCATTTAGCCAAATTCAATGAGAGTAAGGTCGACCCATTCCTTTTCACCTTCCTGCTCTTCTCCTCCATTGTAAGTGTTCTCTTGCCTCTTTTATATGAGATAATTTGCTGTAATCTGTTGCTCCCTTTCTCTTCACAATATAGCCCTCTATCACCTCTTAATTTTATTTTTAAGATATCATCCTTTAATATTCTTTCAATTTCTATTTTGCCCACTGGTTCTAGAACATCATTGCAATTTTCCTTGAGAATTTCTTGAAGGATGATTTCTAGGTCCTTTTTCTTGATCATGCATGGCTTTCAGGTAGTCCAATAATTTTAAAATTATCTCTCCTGGATATTTTTTCCAGCTCAGTGGTTTTTCCAATGAGATATTTCATATAGCCTTCTATTTTTTTGGTTTGTTTGGATCTGTTTTATAGTATCTTGATTTCTCATAAAGTCATTAGCTTTCATTTCCTCCAATGTAATTTTGAAGGAATTATTCTCTTCAGCGAGTTTTTGAAATTCCTTTTCCATCTGGAAAATTTGACTTTTTAGCCATTCTCCTCATTGGCTTTTTGGACCTCTTTTGCCATTTGAGTTAGTCTACTTTTTAAGGTGTTATTTTCTTCAGAATTTTTTGGGTCTCCTTTAGCAGGCTGTTGACCCACTTTTCATGATTTTCATGCTTCATTTTCGTTTCTCTTCCCAGTTTTTCCTCCACTTCTCTTATTTGATTTTCAAAATCCTTCCTGAGCTCCTCTGTGGCCTGTAACCAATTGATATTTTTCTTGGAAGCTTTTGTTGCAGGAGTTCTGACTTCATTGTCCTCCTCCAGTTCCATGCGTTCATCCTTTTGTCCCCCCAAAAGGATTGTATGGTCTGATTATGCTTCCTCATCTTGCCAATTGCTTGATTTTTGAGCTTTTAGCCATGGTAGAACTCTGCTTATAGGATGGAGATAGGTTTGTCCCAAATTGCTGAGATATTCACTTCTGTCAAAGATATTATTTCGGTGCCCTCTCTATAGCCTCCACAAGCTCTGCCTCACTGACCACACACTGCAGGACTACCACCCAAGACCATGATTATGATCCAGGGAGGTCCAAGCAAGAGCAATTACCCTCTGAATGGTTGCTTGCTCCCCCAAGATCTGCAGGCCAGGAGCTCTGAAAGCAGCCACAAGTCACAGCCATGCCTCCTGCTACTTCTTGCCCCAGGACAGGGGCTGGACTGAGCTCTTCCTTCACCCTTACAAGTTCCCAACTGACCTTTTATTTTCTCTTTGGTGTTTATTGGTTGAGGAGTCTAGAAACCACCACAGCTGCTGGCAATTCACTTTCCTAAAGTCTGCTCTGGCCACTGCTGGGGGGGGGGGCACCCTGGGGCCAGAACCAAGGCTCACTGGGGACTGCACTTGGCTCTCAGTGCACTGTGATGGACCTTTCCTGTTGGCCTGGCAGATTGCTTTCAGCAGGCAATTTGTTTCTTTCTGTCTCTTTGTGGGATCTGTAGTGTTAAAATTTGTTTAGAGTGAGTTTTTTTTACAGGTATTGTAGATGGTCAAATCTGGATCCCTATGCCAAGTTTGAGCTTTTACTCTGCCATTTTGGCTTTGCCTCCCTCACTTGTTTTCTTAATGTTATCCTCTCCTTCTTCCAATCTATCTTCATACTATCATTGGAAAATTTTCTTTATGCACGAATCTAATCATGTTCTTTGCTAAAAACCCTGAATTGATTCTCTATCTCCAACTCAATAAAGTTAAAAACTCTTAGCTTGATGTTCAAGACCTTCAAGAATCTGCAACCACCCAATCTTTTTTTTATCATCTCCATGAACTCATCTAGCCAAGCTGAAATACTCATTTCCTCCAGAAATATTCCCACCTGTATTCCTTTGATTATGTTATTTCCTCTAGTCCTACTCTGACTTTTGAAAAGCTATTCATCTTTTGAAGTCCAACTTATTTGACATATTTATGAATCCCTCTAGACCTTGACTATTTAACTATAATAAACTTTTTAAATGATGCTTTTATTATTTATTTTATTATAATTATTATTTTATATGTAATATCCTTTTCCAGTAAATTTCAAAGTAAATAATTGCAGGAACTTTGCCCTATTTAATTTCTGTATTTCTCATGCCCCATATTATAATTTGTACATAAGAGGCATTAATCAATTTATGATAAATGATAGATTACTTTGACATGGGAGATGGCTTTGACTGGTCCTTATTTGAGATATAATTTATTCATGTGCATTTAAGAGATGCCTTGATTTATTTATGCAAATTTGCAATGCTTCTGGTATACTGGAATTGGAATGTCCCTCCTAGATCTTTGGAATTTACCAATAATAATATAGAGCATAGAGGCAACTAAGTGGTTCAGTGGATAGGTTGCTGGGCCTGGAATCAGGAAGACCTGAGTTTAGATCTTTACTCAGAGACTTTTCCAGCTGTGATCCTTGGTAATTCACTTAGCGTTTGTTTGCCTTAATACACTAGAGTAGAAAATGGAAACAACTCCAGTATCTTTGCCAAGAAAATTCCATGGGCAGTATTGATGTACCCTGGGAAACAGGGATTTGTCACTGAGATTTGTATATGACTGAATGACTCAACAACAACAAAATATAGAGAATAAATATACTGTGATTTATTACTTTGTGACAAGGATAATGGGACAATGTATCACCAATTTATTCAGTGTTTTACAACAAGCCAAGTCCTTGTGATTCATACAATATGGAGGACTTTGTAGGGATGGGGGGATATAGTGAAAGTGGTTTTCTCACCACAGTTTTACACGTATTATTTTTTTTTTTAATTTGAAAAAGCAGAACTTTGAAAATTGTTGTACTAGATGGGAGCTGGTAGTGTTTGTGCTTGTTAAGGGTTGGGAATGTTATATGATGAAAGACGAGAATGAACAGAGGTTACTGGCCACGTCAGATGAGAGTTAAAAGAAAAGATGAGAGAGAAATTAATAAAATGGATATAGTATTAGCCTAGGTATTTGCAATATTTTATGGGGAGGTTGGCTTAAAAAAAAGTCTTCAGCATCAGTGGCTGGAAAAAGAGCTTTATGGACATTGACTTGAAGAGCTAACTGAAAGATCTGAAGCCTTCCCCTTTAAGAAAAACGTTTTACTAACCACAGCATCACCAATGTATGATAGATAAAATAGAAGATGAAACTAAAGCTAGCACTTGAGCTAAAGACTAAGATGAAAATCTAGTTGGAGCTGAAAAAGCAGGATATTTAGGAAAGTTTATGTGACAAAAGGATTTCAGCAATTCCCTATGCACCGGAGAGACTTCCTAAGCACAGTGCTGCCTCTCTTCGTGGTAGTAAAGGTATCTGATAGAAGTGACTGACAGAGTTGTGCCCTCTCTCATAGAAGAGAAGGTTATTAGCCATGGAATCCCCAGTGGATGGTGGGCAAAGTAGCAGGTAACCCTGAAAATAGCTGGTTGGCTAAAGATATTCTGGAGTGAGTACAAGATGACTGCTGGGTAGCAGGCTCAGAAGAGAGCGTAATGATGCCATTACCAGAAGACATCATTAGCTCCTTATTATCAGAGGCAGAAGACACCTCTCCACTCATATCTTCTGTCCACAGGTATTCTGAATTTGTAATCCCTATGCCTCATCATTTTTCTCCTCAAAAAGTATTGTATATTTTTGGGAGAGTGAACTCCAGATCAGTTTTGGGGGAGGCATGTTGTCCTATTATTTTTTATCATTATGATCTTTTATTAAATGCCTTTCCTTTGCATTTAAGCATATATGAACAGATTAGACAAGCAATAAAATACATACTGATGAGAACTTATGAAGGATTCTAGCTCTAAACGTATTTAGGAAATGGGAAGGTATTTTGGTGACCCAAGAGAGTGGTAGGTCCTGGTTTTAAACACACTAAAAATATGACATCACCAGCAAGCCCTGAGGAGAAAGAACAATATCAGACATGTTTTACAAAAGTATCAAATCAAAGCAGGGTGCCAGACACCTTAATGTAAGTCATAGGAAAGGAATTATTTGGAAATACACATATTCTCTCTGTCTCCCTCTCTCCCTCCCTCCCTCCTTCTCCCCCCCTCTCTCTCCATATATATACATATATAATGTATATATCTATATATATATCTGTCTCTCTATAATGTGTGTATATATGTCTCTATTATACACACACACACAAAAGTTTGAAGCTTTCAGTACTTAATCCCTTCAGATTTATTGTGCTGAAGTCACCATCATCTTCCAGAGAACTGAATCGATCAAAGAACTACATTTGATCTGTTGTCACTTCACTGCATGATATTGAAAATATAAAGTGCATATTCTGCCTTCCCTGACCATATGTTCAATAAAACAAGAAGATAAGTACAAAAGAATCCAAAGCACCTGAAATGAATAGTATAATCTTAAGCACTGCAATAACAACAACTACAGTAATAATCCTTAGTGGAATATGTTGCATATACCACCACTGATAAATGAAGCCAGGAAGTGGCTCAGACACTAGCTGTGTGTTCCTTGGTAAGCTACTTGTTCCTTAAAATTGTTTTCATAGTGATGGGTGCAGAGTGGTTGCTCAATTGTAGGCATGCATAGAACATGATGTGCCTGGATGTGCCAGTATATTAAACCCATGGAAAATTTTTACTTAATGCTTCTGTGCTCAACAACTGTTTACTGGATAAATGCATTTATTTATCCTGAATAGACAAGTTTGATGTTATTGAAATGGATGCTCTCTGGAGTTTTGGTTAAGCCTCGGAATTAGAAGGAAACCTCAATCATTGCCAAATGGAGGAAGTGACCAAGTAAAAGAGGGGAAGAAATAAAAAAACTCAGACAAATATTGTGGTAAGAGTCACACTATAGTAAGAGGAAATTCCAAGAAAACTGATCAGAGTTCTCCAGATCCTCTGCAAATGGTTCAACAGTGACACGGAGTTCTTAATACTAAGTTTTAAGTTTCTGGTGCTTGGGGTAATCCAATACTATGTTTAAAGTCTGAAAGTCATCCCCTTCCCCTTTCCATGACCCCCTCCTTCTTTTTGGGACCTCAAAGTGCTTATCATAAGGCTTGTTTTGGAAAGGTTTTCATGTCTTTAAGTTTTCAGCTTGCTAGCATTTAGTTAGCCCTCAACTAATCTCTATGTGATGTTATGCGGGTGATGTTTAAAGTATTGCCTCCTCCAAGGCTATATTTCTGTCACTATATCTTACCTGATCCCATGCCTTTGTTTCACTTCCAGCCATCTCTAAATTATTTTGCCTGTTCTGGGGCTGTCATTCCCACCTCCTTTTTGCCCCTAGCCTTTTTCAACCTGTTCTTTATATATTATCTTTCCCATTAGAAGGTAAGCTTTTTGAGATTGGGAACGATCTTGTTTGTTTACATTTACTAGATGGAATGGTGTATAGCATATTCCCATTAGAATCAGAAAGAGCTGAGTTTTTATCCTTCCCCAGTTGTAAAACCCTAGGTAACTCACTTAACCTCTCTCAGACTCATATTCCATATCTCTAAAATAAGGATGACAGCATCTATCTCATGTGATTACTGTGAGTACCAAATGAGATAATACATGTATATGTGTATGCATGTATGCATGTATATATGTGTATGTATGTGATATATACTCACATATGCATTAGTATATATATATGTATGTATAGTGCTTTATAAACCTTAAAGTTCTAAATATATGTTAATTCATCTTTCTTCTTTTTCTTCCTCCTCCTCTTCCTCTTCTTCCTCCTCCTTGAGTCATATCTCCTGGGTATATTAATTCCTGGCATTTAGTAAGGGCTTGATACTTGTTTATGGACTGACTGATAGGTTAGAAAGTCTAACCCTTCTTGCCTCTATCAAAAGAAATGTTTTTATTTTTTTATTTACAAAAAAATAGTGTCAGATCAACACAATACTCTGGTAAAACTTGTTTTTATAGTTAGAATCTGCTCAGCTATATTTCAGGCTAAAATATAATAGAACACTTTCTGTTGATGCACCTGTAAAATTGATTCAATCCTGGACAATCCCAGGAAGGTCATGTGATAGGAAAATGAAAATGAACACAAATCTATGTAGGGCTCAAGACTCTGTTTGGTTTATTATTCTGTTTCATTGTTTCTTTGGAAGATCCTTAACATTGCTGGCTTGATAGGTGTTTCACAAGTAAGTATAGAGATGATGGAGGTTGAAGGATGGATAAGGAGTGACATCATTCTGTGAAAAGCTGATTGCTATTGCTCTCCATTTTAGCATTTATACTTGACACTCGATTGGAACATGAAACATATGTAGTAAGACATTTGTCTTTTCTAGTGACAAAAATAACTAATATAACTTGTTCTTGCTGTAACTTAAAAGGGCAAAATCATTGTTCTCCTGCAACAATCACTAAATACCAAACATTTCTTATCATTAATATACTCTAAATCAAAGAATAAGACAGATAGAAAGAGGTTTGATGATCTTGCTAGGTTTCTGGTAAAAGTTGCCATTCTACAAGAGCTAAGGAATACCTCAGGAAGCTTGTTTTTGGTCTTATTTTTGACAAACTGACAATCCTTTGCCTACCTGGTAAGTTATGTGGGAAGCCATGTGGCCATGTTAAATTAAATTAACATAAAATTAGGTCAATCATATCCTGTAGGTTGTTTGTGTCCAGGCTTAATTGACATCAGGGATGCCAAGGACTTGCTGAGGTTACTAGTGATCATGGATAGTCTACTACATAATTGACAATTGATCACCGAGTATGTAAATATTCTGTGACTGACTCCCTCATGACCTAATTCTTTGGTTCCATATTTTTGTTTTTCCTCCCATAGTCCTCCCTCTGTAAATAAATGGTAGAGAAGAATTTTCACATCTATAATTGATCCATAGTTAACTGGCATTTTAAGTGCCTATTATGTGCCAGGCACTGTACTAATTCCTAAGTATACAAAGGAAAGTAAATACAGTACCTGCTCACAAGAAACCTATAGTCAAATGGAGAGACAACATGCAAAAAACTATATGCAAACAAATATATAAATTTGGTGATAGCTGGCAGATGAAAAACACTAGCATTAAATGAAGAACTAGGAAAGGCTTCTTGTAGAAGTTGGAACTTTAGCTAAGACTTGAAGGAAATCAGAAAAGAAAGAAGGCAGAAATGAGAAAGTAGTGAGTCTAAGGCATGAAAGACAGTCAGTGAAAAAATATCCAGTGTTGGGAGATAGAAGATCTACAGAGGAAGAAGTCAGCTATTTAGATAACAGCATTTCTTTCCTGAGGATGCCAATATCCAGCCTACAAAAACAGAACTAACCTAGGCTTATGGGTTAGCTCTTCTAAATCATCCGTGACATTACAGAATTATGTTGCCAGTAGCCAGAGCAAGAGAAACTGATACACACACAACATGCATATATGTATATACACACACATATATTTATACATGTACACATGCATATACACACAGATAAGTACAGGTGTAGATACAGATGCATGGACCTACACATATGTGCAATGCATGCATTGTACATATACGCATATGCATACATGTTAGTGCATGCATGTATGTAATACAGTAGCATACAAACATATTAGTGCATTCAAACATGTATGGATGTAATGCAGTAGCACAAGTCTCAGGAGTCAGATTACCCAAGTATTTTCCTCTAAATATTTGTGTCTTCCTGTGTTTTGTGTATTTCGGAGGAAGGTCTCATGTATGAGTTGTGTTGCAAACTGCCAAACATCATATATCGTAGCATACATCAGAGGGTCTGGGGTGTGCCATGAAGTCAGTGATAGCTATATCTTTAAATTTATCTTTCATGCCTTTTTCCTATCCTCTTGAAGACATCTGTTCTGTAGTTCCCAGTATCTTACCAGTCAGTAATTGTTGGATCCTGCCATGATAGTAATAAAAATAATAAGAAATACTTGTTCTCATCCATCATACAAACCTTAGCTTATTTTGAGTTTTCAAGTTCCTGAAAT
Source organism: Petaurus breviceps papuanus (assembly GCF_028583685.1). Taxonomy (NCBI): domain Eukaryota; kingdom Metazoa; phylum Chordata; class Mammalia; order Diprotodontia; family Petauridae; genus Petaurus; species Petaurus breviceps. Next base: position 18,464,193 of record NW_027187378.1, read on the forward strand.
CTTCCTCTAGGCTTAAGCTACTATTTTTAATTCATTCTCAATTTCCTGTTCTTGCTTCCATCTTATATAAAAATTTTAAAATGTATATTTAAAAAATATTTTATCAATGTCTTTTTCTTGATCTGTTTTCTTCTTACAATTCAATAATCTCCAAATATTTATTTCTTTCTGTAACTATGTCATTCCTTATAACAAAGAATATAAAAGGAGGGAGAATCAGTTAAACAAAATTAATTTATCAGCTGAGTGTAGTATGATCATATAAATAATATCCTCCACCCACATTCCCTTCCCTCTGCAAAGAGGGGAGGGAGATGCACTTTCTTATTTCTCCTTAAGAAATAAGCAGGGTCATAATAATTAGACAGTGTCTGTTTTCTTTTCCTTTCTTAAAAAATTCTTTCCATTTAACTGTCAATCACCGTGGCTACAGTTATCTTAGTTTTACACTCTGTGTCAATTCATATGCTTTTCCAAACTTCTTTGAATTCCTCATATTAAATTTTTTATACAACTAGCACAGTATGATTCTATTATATTCACATATCTCTGTTTATTTAACTGTTTACCACATGGCACCTACATTGTTTCTAATACTTTTCTATCACAAAAATGTATTCTTCTAGGCTTGTCTTTTTAAAATTGAAACTATATCATAAAATCTTCATTGTTCTCTTTACACAGCTACCCCTTTACTTACTCAATGAACTCCTTTTGTTTATGTCATCAGAATTTCATCCTTAGAGAGATTCCCAACCTTCCTCAGTCGATTACTCAGTAGAATTTTATAGGTCATGGAATTCTCCCTGTTTTTGATCTGAACTCTGAAATCCTTATTAATCACTAACCTGATTATCTTGTCCAGACCCAGAACCACCCAAGTCCTTTCCCAACTGTTTCTATGTTATGGCATTATGCACATACCTTTTACTAAAGCCCTTTTCCAACTCTAGCTCCAAGAACAGTAATCAAATCTACACTACCATTCCTGGAAAAGACATGCCAATCAATTGCCCTCTGGTGCCATTCCTCTTCACTTGTGTGTACAAAACACTGGTCATTACTTCCCCTTAATGGGTTGTCTTTCCCCATTGGAATGTCAGCTTCTTGAGGGCAAGTGCTGTCTTGTCCACTTGTATTTTGCATATACCAAGAGCAAGAAAAGCAGCCAGCACATGCTAAGTGCTTAACAAATGCTTTTTGTTTTTCTTCATTCATCCATGCACTTTAGGTTCCAATCAAGTTAGACGAGGAGTGGGATACTTGTGGCCTCAAGGTAACATGTGGCCCTCTAGGTCCTCAGGTGTGGCCCTTTGACTGAATCCAAACTTCACAGAGCAAATCCCCTTAATAACAGCTTTTGGTTTGTAAAACTTGGGCTCAATCAAAAGGCTGCACCCAAGGACCTAGAAGGTCACCAGTGGCCTCAAGCTTACAGGTTCCCCATCCCTAAACTAGACTACTAGATAACCCCTGATTTCATACCTCTGTGAATATCTAGAAGCCATATAACCATAGCTGGAAACTAGTCCTTCCATTGTCCTAATCTAGTCACAGTGAAGAGTTCTTCAAGAAAACTCTCTATACCATAAGTATATGGGACTCAGTACCATTCTAGACTGACAACAGAGAGTGTGAACCTAAATCCTGCCAGTTGTCTAGAGGGATGAAACACTGATTTTCTCACTAGAGATCTAGCCCTAATTCTACTGTGGGAAATGAGTATCAGTTCAAGTGGACTTACTGGTAGAGGAGAATTTTGAAGTTTTGTTAGGGACATAAGATTGATCCATGGGAGTAGCTGGGACAACAGGGAAACCACATTATTTCCATCAAGAGTAACAGTGCATGGCAGAGAATCCCTAGAAATGATAGGAGGTATCAGGTATCAGATAGTCAGTTTTTACCACAAAGTGTGGTAAACAGGTTAGGGTTACTCTTTATATCTTGTCTCCATCAGGGGGGAATATAATGCGCTGGGACTTGTATATGGAAGGGGCAGGCTGTAAATGTTGAATAAAATGGAGATATTTGTAGTACAATGGAAAGATCATGGGAGTTAGAGGATCTGGGTTCCAATTCTACCTCATACTACATGTGTGATCTTGCTCAACTCACTTAACTTCTCTAAGCTTTATTTTTTCATCTGTAAAATGAAAGGGTTGGATTATACAGTCTCTGAGGTTCCTTCTAGCTTGAATTCTATGGTTCTAAAAGAATATTGTAGGGCTAGAGGTTTGGTATAACTTTTGTCAAATATTTGAAGGGACTGCATAAGGGAGAAGGATTAGACATTATTCTTTGAGTTCAGACAACAAAACCAGAAGCAATGGAAAGGAGGAAGCTTGAGGGAAGCATTTTTTTTTAATCAGAAAAAGGAAAAACTTCTTAACATTGTTTCCTGAAGATGGAATTGGCTACCTGTGAATGGAGTGCAATGGAGCATTATAATGTATTCCTTGAGAAGAGATCTTCAAGCAAAATCTTGCCTTTATGTCATTTTACTTCTTTTACTGTATTTATTTCATTGTCCTTCGGCTCCTGTGCTCGGTTTCAAATCCATGAACATCATGCATCTATGTTGGGTACCCATTAACTCCCACTCTGTTTGACCCCCAGACCTGCCTTTGGCTACTTTCTATATATTGCTTTCCTCTATTAGATTGTAATCTCCTTGATGGCAGGGACACTCTTGTGTTATTTGTAACCCTGGTGCTAGCACAGTGCTTATTGACTATTGCCTATGCATTTATTGATTTAGATGTTGTATATATATTTTTCTAAGAAGGAATTGATCCAGATGAACTTTCAATTTCCTTCCATCTCTGAAATTCTATGAGTTTATGAAAATTTCACTTTATTTTTCAAATGGGGATTTGGATGAACATTTCAATTGCATTGACATAATTCATGTTGATACCTCCTATGGGAAGGCATCCATTGAGATTTTGGATTGGGATTACAGTTGAATGAAGCAGAAGTTATTTAGGTTAAAAATAGTGAAGAACTTCATGACTTCTGGGGTTACAAGAAGGTGAAATATTATACTGAGATTGAGGAACCTCTTTTGGGAATCTCTAAAAATGTGATGGAAAATCTATTTAAATTGGGGGTAAAACACAAGGCCTTTTCTGCATATTTTGGGGGCAGATTGGGCGGAGAGGGAATAACAATTCCTTACTCAAACCCTATAATTCTACATTTTGCAATTGTCCATATAAATTTGTATCTTGTTATCTATTAACTCTTTTATTAGTAAGTAAAATCATACTTTACAGCATGATCTTTTCTCTCTGGAATAAGATAGATAGAAAAACATATTTTCTCCTTACCAGAACCAAGAAAAAACGATTGCCCTTACTTCTCTAAAATTGCATTTTAGCTAAAGGAAGCACCTCAAAGTTCTCAAATAACATCCTTGCACAGGATGTAGATAATATTATCTTCAGAGGCAGTTTTTCAAATTGATCTCAACTCATTCCTGCAGTCTCAAGGACATACAGAGATGATTGAAGGTCCCACAATCTCTCTGCCTCTTGTGTCACAAATACATTAGACTAGCAATCTGAGGTCAGTTCCCACAGGGGAAAACTTCAGTCAAAAATAATTTCATAAATGAGGTGAAGTAAGAGCAGAATCTAGTACTATGATGGGAGCAAGAGATATGCTCCTCTCTAAGCCTTCTGTAACCTGTTATGAATAGATGAATAGCAACTAAGAATTTAAATCCCTTTGGTTATTAGGCACCATAGGCTGGTCTCAGAAAATCTCCCTCATCAGTATCTTACTAGCAAGGATTTTCATATATTTGCCAGTTCTGTTACCTGAATCATGGTTGCTACTGTCTAGTTGCTATTTTGCCACATAGAGCTCACATTCTGCTGAATGCAAAGGCATGTCCATATAATTAGTCACTGCTCTGTTTCCTTTTCATTTGTCAAATCCTGTAACAGAAAGGATGCCAACTCCATTAATCCCCTTAAAAGTTCTGAATATATTATTGTAACTCTGCTTACTTTTGTCTCTACTGGCTAAGGGTCAGTTGTGTTATGATTCCCCTCTCTTTCAGGGTTCTCCAGTACCTTTAGAGTTTTAGGATGATGAGTTTAGTCTCTAACATTAGTTCAAGACTCTACTGATTATGTCCCCTCAATTTTATGAGGTCATGCATCCCAGTTCCACTTAGTCACAATAATCACATTAACTCTTACAAAGGAATATTTACTTCTAAGCTATAACAATAGCAAATATAACAACATTCCCTTTAATACCTGGGTGTATATTCCTCTTACACATCCCTGATCTCTGAGAAAGGGAAGGTGATTAGGTTCACAACTTAGCTCAACTCCTATGTAGCATTAATGCCACCACGTTCTAAGTCAAAAGCCTCCTTGGATTTGAGTCTTGGCACTAACTTCTTTGGGTTTCTCTGCTGGGTTAACAACAACTTCTGGCTTGGAATGTTGGCTACAGGGTCACCGTGGTTCAAGCTCCTGGGTCAATCCCTAAGTCTAGAACTGAAGAGGACGAATAAAAGGAGATCAAGCCTGTTTCTCAGAGACACAGACTTTGAAGAGAGAAGGAGGATTATCCGTCCCCTTCCCAATTCAGTGAACAGTGATCATATTGTCGGTGAATAAGTCCTTCACTTCTGGATGCCACTTGAAAGAGAGAGCAACTCTGCCTTCGTCGTTTAGATTTAAAGATTCATCCAGTTCTTGTTGTGCAACCGATGGAAACAGTTTACTCTCACCCACTTAGTAGGCAATACAGGATGTCTTCTCCCAATACCTGGTCCCTGGGATCTTCCACATTACTGCTTCCATCTTAGGTGATCTGGGCGTGTTCCAAAGCCTTATTGTATCAGGCTTTGTGAACCTACACTTATATTGGCACAAGGAATTAAAGGGAGACTCCCTAAGGTGTTGGGTAGGAATTAGTGGCAGCTACCTAGTGATTTTCCTTCATGCACCAATTGTATTGGTAGGATTCTCACTAAAGAACAGCTGAATGAAGAGATCTGGTAATTGACTGGGTTGGGGCACATTTCTTCATAAAATTTACACCATTATTTCAGCTGCATTCTTGTGTATAGGAGTTGATGGGTTAGATTACCTTTTGACATATTTCTGCTTTCCTACTTTATGATTCCCTTCAGAAGGATAATATAATTCACTTAGAATCATGGCTCTGAGCTTTACAAGAATCCACAATGTAGACTTTTGGCATGTTTACCTTTTATTTACATCTGCTCATTGGTCCTGTTCATTCTATTGATAGACAGTTAAAATTCCATTAAAAGTTATTTTAACTTTGGATAGGCCTAGATTAACCCAATTTAATAGAGAAGCAGTTTTAAAATACTGTCAACCAGTGTAACATGTTTAAAAAGAAGAAAGGAGAGAGAAGTTGAATATCAATAATACCAAAATGTGGAGGTTTGGAGAAAAAAAACACACAACTTTAATAGGGCTCAATGTTTCAGAAAGTTCTTAAGAGCTATTGAGTTCTAGAAGAAGGAAAAAAGACAGGATAACCTTCATGGCACTATCTGAAGGTTAAACAAGTTTCACTTTGGTACTGTGATAAGTGCAGCAAATAAGGCCTTGGGAATAATTTCTGTGCATAACATCTCTGGAAAGGTAAAAATGTCATTTGCGGAAGTCAAATTACCTCTAGGGCATCAAAGATTGAGTATATGCAATATGGAAGTATAACTTCTAATCTGTGTTCTCCACTGGTTACAAGTGTATTCTGACAAGACGCTGAATGGCAAAGTTCCAGCAGATCTATATTCTTATCTGATTAGTCTGGAAGGGAAAGAAAAAGTATTTCACGTATTATTGCATTAAAATGTGTTTGCACTCACTGAATAAAGTGTGTAAAAGTTCTATGAAAAGTGTGAAATGATAACTTAATTTCAGGCTATGGTAACAATAACGATAATAATAATATTTTTGTTGATTTTTTCTGGCTCTGAGTATAGGGAGGGACTCTCTTTACCAAACAATCAGATTGAAGTGGAAATTGTTCTGTTATGTAGTGAGGGAACATCCTGGGATAGTGAGCACTTATGTGACTTGCCTGGCTGTCAGTTTCGAGATTTAGATCTCTCTGACTCTGAGGCCACCATCTTTTTGTTCAGTCATTTTCATTCATGTCCAGATTTTTTATGACCCCATTTGGGGTTTTCTTGATAGAGATATTGGAGTGGTTTGCCATTTCCTTCTCTAGCTGATTTTATATTTGAGAAAACTTAGGCAAACAGAGTTAAGTGACATGCCCAGGTTCATACAAGCTAGTAAATGTCTGAGGCTGGATTTGAATTCAGTAAGATGAGTCTTTCTGATTCCAGTGCTGACTGGCTCAGCTATTTTGACCCAGATTAGTTTAACAATGGTTGAATTTCAGGAAGAATGAATATAATTCAAAAGCAATGCTTCTATAATTGAATTAGCACCTAGAACAGTTCCTTAAACCTAACAGGTACCCAATAAATATTTATTGAATTGAGTTGCAATGAAATAAAATTATTAATGCCCAACTTATTTGATCAGTTGGTTTGCTTGTTTTAATTGTCAAATGAGATCTCCCACAGTGCATTGGGCTGTTATACAATGAACTGAGATGGCCCAGAACACAGTATACCTACACCATTATTAATTTGAACACTGCATGCACCCACATTTTTCAATTTGAAACTTGTGTTATTAAATTATTGCTTAGTTATTCTATGGTACACCATTTTCTTGGACGATGTAGATATTGATGGCTGAAATTTTCCCAGTTGCCTTTACAGAGCAATTTGCCTACTTGAACTGAATCCATTTTTAATTAATTCTTGATCGTTCAGAATGCCTTTGCATGCTAATATTTAATAAAGAGAATAAGGTAACAGGATGGAAAGAATAAAGCAGGAAGAAGGTAAAAATGTAAGAGATTCAGAAAGTGGGTAGATGGGAGTAAAGATCCATATTTTAGAGGCTGATACATGAAGGAAAAAAAGTGTTAATATTTTGTCATCATCATCACATACACTTATAGAGCATTTTCAAGTTTTCAGATGAGATAATTAAATGAGATAAAGCACACAAAATGCTTTTTACAATCAAAAATCCTCTTTACATTCTAGTTATTATTATTAGTTGATGTGCTACATATTTTCAGAAGTCTGTATGATAGTAGTGGATAGACCTGGTCTTAGAGTAAGGAAGATCATGGTTCAAATCCTGTCTCAGACTCCAGTTTTGTAATACTGGGCAAGACACAACTTCTTTCAATCTCCCTTTCCTTTTCTATAAAATTGGGATAATAATAGCACCTACTTCACAGAATTGTGAAGAACAAAAGAGACAGTATATTTATAGTGCTTTATAAACCTCATAGTACAATGTAAATGCTAGTCATTTTTTATCTGAAATAATATCTCAGGGCGGCCAGGTAGCACAGCGAGTAAGAGCACTGGCTCCAGTGTCGGGATGACCTGGGGATCAAATCTGTGCTCAGATATTTAGCACCACACCCATAAATAACTGGCCATGTAACCTTGAGCAAGTTACTTAACCCCAATTGCTTTAAAAAAATAAAAAAAAATAATATCTTTAAGGTACGTTGAGCTTCACAAAACTCAGTTATATAACTGAGATATTGCCTAGTTCATTTTGAAGATAAAGAAATTGAGGAAGAGGAGTTAAATGACTTAGAGAAGAATGATGGTATAGTGGATAGCACATTGAACTTGTAGTTAGGAAGACCTGGGTTCATATCCCACCTTCATCACTTATTAGCTATGTGATCATAGGCAAATCACTTAATATCTCTGTTTCAGTTTCCTCATCTATGAAATTAAATAGATGGACTTAATTGTCTCTTAATTACTTTCTAGCTAGAATCTGATTTTGTCTTTTCATGGTCACATGGAGAATAAATATCAGATTTTAAATCTTCCTGATTCCAAATCCAGCATTCTATCTTCTATATCATGCTGCCTTTGCTTGAATTCTTCTAGTCAAGGGAAATGAAATACTCCTAAAGAAGCCTATTCTACTTCAAGATTGACTTTTTTTTCACTTTATACATCAAACCTAAATCTACCTACCAACAGCTTCTACCCACTGATTCCAGATCTGCCTAAGAAGAACCACTTTAATCCCTCTTCCATAGGACAGCTCTTCAAATATTTGCACTCAACTTTTTCATCATCCCTGCATCTTCTCTTCTCCAAGCTAATCATGCCAAGTTGCTTCAACCCATCCTCATGGGTATATGGGATATATGGACTCAAGATTCTCCTCCATCCTGCTTATTCTTTTTTTGATGCTCTCCAGATTATTAATGCCCTTTCAAAACCATGGTCCTCTGAAACTAATATTCTAGAAGAGATCTGACAAATGCAGAGTATGGATCATTTTCATGCAAACTATTACCAAGAATATCTTTGTAATTCTCTGCTTTTGAGGTGGTATTTTTAGAACCATGTAATATTTTATATTTTTTATTCAGTTTCAACTACCCCAATGCAGATTATTTATTATTAAATATTATTTATTATTATTCAATCATTTTAGTTGCTGCTAATCCTGTCAGGCAGTGGGTCTCATGCTTCATCATGCATTTTCTAGAATTGTGGCTTGACACCACATTGATCAGAGTTCCTAAGTCTTTTAAAGTTTTTTGTCTTTACAATATCAGGTCTAAATTTTGTCCTGGTTCTGCTCTCTTCACTTTGTATCAATTCATTCAGATCTTTCCAGGTGTCTCTAAAACTGTATGTTTTATAATTTCTTAGATCACAATAGTCTTTTATCATATTTTTGTGCCATTCACCAATTTATAGATTCCCAAAAGTTTTACGATTTTTCTTGCTTGAGACAACAGTTACTTCGAACCTTGACCCATAACATCCTCCTGAGTGATAAGGAAGACAACTTTAGAACACATGTGATATTCCACACCCCTCACCTGTCTACTGAGAGGAGGGAATTATATTTCATCATTTGTCCTTTAAAACCGAGATTAGTCATTGCATATTTTAATTTTTAATTGTTGATTTCATTAAAATTATTATAGTCAGTATGCATATTGTTCTTTCAACTTTCTTCATGATGCATCATTTTTAAATTAACTTTTAAATCCTTACTACTTCAAATACCTTGATTAAAAACATTTAATGATAGACAGGAAGACTTTCTCCCCAAGCTTCCATATTGACACCTATGGCATAATGTGACAAATATAGGTCTCACCCAGAAAGAATAGGAAATTGTGTTATTGTTTTCTTTTCCCCATTCCTTTTTTCATTATCTGATAGATAGGCAAATGTATGAAGAAAAGTCAAAAGACATCCAGTTATTCTGGGAAGCGATTTATAACTATATACAAAAAAATTACTAAATTGTAATATTCTCTTTGACTTAGCAATATGACTACTAGACCTGTATGCCCCAAAATATCCAAGAAAAAGGAAAAAAAAACATTCAACACAGCTCTTTTTTTTTGGTGGCCGAAAAAAACTTGAAAGTAAGAGGTTGTGCATCTCTTGAGGGATAGCCAAACAATTTCTCTAAATATAAAAGAATATCATTGTGCCATAAGTAATGATGAAACAGATAGTTTCAGGTAAACCTAGAAGACTCACACACATTGACATAAAATAAGGTGAGCAGAAGCAAGAGAACAGGGTATACAAAAGCAAAGTTACAAAGAAAAACAAAAGATTTTAGAACTCTGATCAACACAATGCTAAACCAAGATTCCAGAGAAGCAAAGATGAAACATATTACCTACTGCCGTCTCTGGAGACAGAGACAGAGACAGAGGATGGACTCAAAAAGAAGAATGGACATACCATTTTGGACATGACTGTTAAGGAAATTTGCTTTGCTTGACAAGATATATTTGTTTGGAGATTTTTATTTTAATTTCCAATGGTGGGGGATTATAAATAAGAGATTAAGAAAATAAACATTTATACAGCAATTTTGAAAGACTAGAATTTATATCAATGCAATAATCAACTACAATTACATAGAATCAATGATGGAAAATGCTGACTACATCCTGACAGAAACCACTTTGAGGTAAACTCAAGGTACTGAATGAGGAATATATTTCTTAAATATGTTTATTTAGGTTATTAATTTGTTTATATTGACTATGCATGTTTTTTTACAATTTTTTTCGAAAAAGTAGGAATGGAAGATAGAGAACAATATTTTTAGCTGAAAAAAATAATTTACTTTAAAAGGAAAATAAAGTCTTCTCAATCAAAAAAAAAATCCAAAAAAAATACCAAAAATCCAGCAAAGCAGTAAGCAAAATTAGAGGCCTGGATAATTTAAATCCAGATAATACATATTGTACCTTTAGGGCATTTCCATCAATCAGTAGGAGCTTGTCCACACTTTTTATATTCAATCACATTCCCAAATGGAAATGGAATTGGGTATGAGTTGGGGCCTTCTCACTAATTTGGCAAATACTGGTTGATCACTTATCAGAGATATTGGAGAAAGCAAACTTATCTGATTAAATTAGTCTCTTGAGTCCCTTCCAAGTATGATATCAGGTGATTATATGATTTTATGAAATCTCAAAGATCCAAATAAGAATTTTTCTAAGGAATTCTAAAATTCCAGAATTGAAAAGATCTTAAGAAACAGTCTAATATAGTCTGCTTATATCACAAATGAGAAAAGTCAGGCCTACCTAGTGTTAAGTGACTTGTTCACTAGATTCCAGGTCTTCTGATTTTCATTCCAATGGTCTGTTAGTCAGTTAAGTATTTTTTCAAGCAACTAATATGTACTATGTCTGTATACACACTTGGGCTGACTCTGGAGAGCAAAATGTAATTGCTACATATTGTTTTCTTAAATCAGGAACCTGTTCTCTGTACCCTGGATCTTCCCAGAACGACCCTGGTAAGACCAAATCATTGAGGGGGGTGTCAAGGGGTAGGAATGAGATGAATAAGAGACCTTGAGAGAGATGAAATTGCTTAATTGTCCTGAGCTTATTCAAGTCTATATATCCCAGGTGATTTAGCAACGTCTGCTAATTGATGCCTCATTCCTCTCTTCCTCACCATGTTAAATTTCTGTAAAATCTGGGTTTAATATGCAATGACATTTGTGGGTAATGTTGCAAAGAATTTGTACTTTAACCAAATTTTCAATCATGCTAAGGAGAATTGTGCAATATTACATTAAGCAATTAAAAATAATTAGCATGTTCACAAGCACCATGTAATTTGGTAAAATATGACAGGACAGGCTTTTGAATTACTGGATAGTAATCTTGTAGAATTAGAGTAAAGAAGGATTACTCAGCTGTGAAGGACAGAATTGCAGTGAACAACATGTCTATAGCTTTTATCAAAAAGGTATTTTAAATCAGAAAATGATTGATCATTTCTGAAGAAAATAATGTAATTAGCCAAAAAGGATTGCCACTGGTTCTTTCAAACCATGTTTTTTCGGATTAATTTAATAATAAGGACAAAGGAAGAATCAATAACAGAATCTGCATATTTACAAATATAGCAAAATATTTATTCATTTGAGTCTAAAAATCCCAAGCTATTTTGGAACTAAAGTAACTGAGGGCAGGAAGAAGAATTTGCTTTTATTCCCAGCATTCTGATTCAATTTTATTCAACAAGTATTTCTTATGAGGCATTAAAAATGAAACTATGTCTCTTAGATGGGGAATCTAGGTAGCTCAATGAAAAGGATGTTGGGTCTGGAGTCAGGAAGACCTGAGTTCCAATGCAGCCTCAGACACTAACTAACTGTGTGACCCTGGGCATATCGCTTAATATTTGTCTTCTTCAGTTTTCCCATCCATAATAAGTTAATAATAATATCTCTTACCTCCCAGAGTTGTTGTGAGGATGAAGTGAGGTAATATTTATAAAGCACTATATAAATGCTAGTGGCTATTTTTATCACACATTTTGGCTATATCGATTGAATGATTCAGTCAAATATCTTCACTGATTGGTCACTGGATCTATCAGTTGAGATGATTACTTTAAATCTGCAGTATATATCAACACAGCTTCCTTATGATGACATCATGGACTAATTAAGTAAGGAGCTCACCCATCTTGCTGTTGGTGTTTGTCCTTCATTTTCAAAGGGGACCAATGACACTGGAGACCAGTGGCAAGACAAAAGTCAAGGCAACTGGCAATGGCTCTGGATGCAGTAGATGACTCACTAATCACTACAAAGGATAACAGACCTATTTCACCTACTCTGTCATCAGTAGAAATTATGTTCCTGCACACACAAAAGCATAATAGCGGCTGTAGTGTCAATCACTTCTGCCATTAAAGGATATTTCCATTAATGCACCCTATATCCCATCATGTGTGATATCAAAATATGGGGTTAGGATAGTGGGATGGAATAAATCGAGGTTGTAGTTTACAAAGTAGCATTTTTTTTTCCAGAAACAAAAAAACGGACTTGGGGGAAATGATTATACTAGATTCTTCTTTCTTCCTGCTATTGTCCTATAGCTTTTTCTTTCCAGGCCACTATTAAACTGTAATTGATACCAGTAGTAATATCTCCCTTACTAGTTTAATTTTTGAGACAGCAGACCTCTCTATCTATATGGGATCTGGGGACTTTATTGGTCCCATGCTAAGAGAGCAGGTATAGGCCATAACTGCTTGAATCCTGTAAGGGATATAGAAATCACAGTTTGCTAGTAACCTACCCTATTTTCAGATAGCTCTAATTGTTAGGTGCTTCTTTATACTGATTAAGCAGAATGCAGACAAGACAGAATGCTGAACCTGAAGAAAGAAAGACTTAGATTCAAATCCTACCTCAGACACTTAGTAGGCATATTATCTTGGACAAGTCACTTAACAAAAGTTAGTCAACAAACATAAACTAAATGCTTACTGTGTGGCAAGCATTGTTCTAAGTGCTAAAGATATGAATAAAAGCAAAAACAGCTAACCTGTTTACCTTCGTTTCCTCATCTGTAAAATAATTGAACTAGATGGTCTCTGAGGACCATTCCAACTATAATATCTCACTCTGTGAACAGGAATCTGCCTCTGTGTCACTTTTTTCTACATTAATTTTAATTCTGCCACAGAAATCTTCTTGGATCTAGCAAAACGACTCAATTGCTTCTATATGATGACTTTCAATATTTTTAAAAGAGCCATTGTGGTCTCTCTAAGCCTTCTCTTCTCCGGGCTAAACATTCCTACTTGCAATAAAGGTGGATAAAGCCAGTGACGGAGCAGCAACTCTGGGTCTACCTGAAGTCAGCATCACGTTTTAATAACCAAACATACCCAAATAGCAGTTTACCCCTCTAAGTGGCAATTGTCTATTAAAATGTTTGTTCTTAATAATAGCAGAAGATGGTAGGTCTTCTTTCTAACGTGTCTGAGCCCTCTCACCTTAATAAAATGATTATTAAGTCAGAATACTTTAACATAATGAAGCTAGCATCAAGAAAAGAAACAGGCACCACACCCCCAACAGAAGGTAGCGATGGGATAATTTAATATGTCTCTGTGATATTGAATTTAATCATCATTACCTATGAGTAATTATTCTTTCTCCAGGTAACAATTTGAGCTTTTCTTGACACATTGTTCTAAAGGTCACCAGCTGACCTATTAAATGCAAGAAGATAAAGGCAATATATACTTGTGCTTGCTTGCTTTCCTTATATGCTTGTGTTCATATAGGCTACTCATGGGTTCATTGATTTCCTCCTATTTCATAAGTTCATTTGATGAGATAAAAAGACTTTTTAAGGTATCAAAACATTTTTGAAATAGGAACATTTTTTTTCCTTCCTTAGAACAACAAGGTTATGATTGACTTGCAAACTTGGAAGCAGTATTTACTTTTTGGCTATGAGATTTGCTTGGTCTTTGCAGGGAACAGATAGAAGTCCGATTCATACTGTGTGAGCCCTGCACTCTGCAAGTCACAAAGAGATCATTATTATTTGGGTTGTTGCTTGTTTGTTTTACAGAATGCAAAATATTGATGAAAAATGAGAGCAGTGAGACTGTTTCTGAAGCCAGAAACCTGACAAAGGAACTGAGTCATTCTGAGAACAAATGGTGGCCCATTAGCAAATTGGTTGGGAGGACCAGGGGAAGGGGAAAGAAGCTGAAAAGCTTGCTTTGTAATGGACCTATTAGGTTTAGTTTACAGAGAAAATGGATGTTTATATTCTGGTGAAGAAGTAAAAGCTCAGTGAATTAAACACATCCCCTGGAATTCAGCTCTTATTTTGTTTACTCTCTGCTGAGTTGTGAAGCTACTGTGTAACCTTGGACACCTCACTTGGATATTTCTATGTCTCCATGATAGGGCATAGTGTAAGGCTTCCAGTGGGGGTAACTTTCTCACCAGGTACACCTTCCATTTCCCCAAACTAAATAAGAGGCAATGAGTTTTCCTGGACTATAACCACTCCCTGAATAGTTTTACACCATTTTGCAGGGCTGGATTAGGATAAGGAGGGACAATCCTGGTAAGCTGGTTTGCACACTCCAAGGATCCTTATATGGGGAATTTGGTTTAGCAGGCACATCCCCATAGTTGTCCTATTTCATCCTACAAATAAAAGGGAGCCACTGAAGATAGTTTCCCACAAGAGTGCTGTGCTCTGATTTGTGTTTTAGGAAAATAACTTTTGCACTCACATTCTCTATATCACACAGGAGCTAACTTCCCTGCTCATGAATTCTAACCAACCACTTGCTTATTTTATCCTTTGCCTTTCACTTTTGGTTGCTAGGTCACTATCATCTGATGACCCACTTTGATACATACATTAACTCAAACATACTTAAACCCATACATCGTAAAACTCTTTATGATTACAAAGAAAAACAGGTTAAGTCGAATGATGATGTTACTTGTGTTCATGGGTCTTTCTCCCTGTCCCTCCCCTATACTCTAAAATATACTATGTCTACAGACATACATACTCCTGAATTCCATCTATCCCATTCCACCAATAAGGGGAGAAAATGTCTGAGTGGTATATTTGAATTGTTCCCAAACTCAGACTTGGAAATGACCCATATCACAAAAGGGGTACCTTACTCCTTCCAATCTCCCCATGTTCTTTCATTGAGGGGTATGCATTCCCAAACTGGGCTATTCATGCCCCAACCAAATAACTTTTCAGATATGAGCCCTACTAGAATGGAGGTCAGGAAGCCAAGGGAGCCCTGAGCCTGCTAAAAAGTCTGGCTGAGAAGATTAGAAATATTTTCCCCTTGGCTTAGCTGAGATGCACTACCATGCTATTTTGTGCCAGACACAGATAAAACTGATTTCCCTGACAATGCACTGGGGTTTTCTAGGCTGCTGACCTAAACTGCCCAAGGAAACTTGCTTTACTGGTCTGACTCTGCTCTCTCCACAGGCAAGGAAAGAAACTGAGTAGAGCAGCATGTCATTGGCCTTGAGAGAAAGACAATAGTGAGTCGGGCTTTATTGAGTCCATTGCTTATTGTGAGTATTTAAATACTGCACAAGTAGGTATTTAGAGAGCATTATGTAGTCAGAGACATTTTTATTTCTTTCCTAAAGGAAGGAGATATATTCAGCAGAAGGACTGGGGCTGGCTTAAAAGCCAGACAAATGAAACAATTATAAAGCTCCCATCAGCATCTGGAGGCCTCTTCTTCCTCTGCTGCACCTCCCTGAAGCAGATGGGGGGGGCTTTACTTTGCCTGTGCCCCACCAATTCTACAATTTAGTACAGGATAGGAAATGAAACCATATTCAGATATGTCAACATCCTTAAAATACATCAGGTGTTGTCACCTTTTGGCTTTCTTTGGATAGATTCAGTTCCCAAATGATTTATTCACCATTTTGGCATTGTCCTTGCAGTCCAGGTATTATACTGCATCTCCTGCTACTGCCAAGAATGCAAGTTGGTAATTTCATGCTTGAATTCCATTCAAGTTATTGATTTTTCTGCTTGAACTCTCTTAGATTTAACAATGGATGAACCAAGATATTTTTATATCCCAGATATCTCTTTATTAAAAGAAGTTTAATCAAACTGGGTAGAAGCATAGTATAGTAATCAAAGGAAAATTGGACTTGGCATTAGGGACCAAACAGCTCAAATTTTGCTCCTTAGAGTTACCAACTGTGTGACCATCAGCAAGTCACTGAACTTCTTTGAGATGCAGTTTCCTCATATGTAAGATGGCAACCTACCTCACTGGGTGGAGGGAGGATGATCATTTGATATAAATATATAAAGATGAATATATACAAAGTACTTTATAATGCTTAAACATCTTTATAAAAGACAGCTACATCTACAGCACCCATTTGTCTAACATATCCAAACAAAGACAAAATCCATTTTTCTTACATGTTGGAAGCTGAAAACTCCATGCCTTTTCCTTAGCTTATAAGCTCTTTGTAGGCAAAGTCCTTGTTCTGCCTCTTTCTGTATTTACTATGCCTAGCATAGTGCTTGGCAAATAGTTGACATTTAGTATATGTTTATTGATTGACCTTTTCCTAATCAGGTAGAAGAAACTTTCCAAATTATTGGTCTTTTTATTAAAAGTTCCATTCATTGGGGCAGCTAGGTGGCACAGTGAATAAAACACTGGCCCTGGAGTCAGGAGGACCTGAGTTCAAATGTGGCCTCAGACAATTAGCAAAAAACTAGCTATGTGACCTTGGGCAAGTCACTTAACCCCAATCGCCCTACCTTCCTTCTCCAAAAAGCAAAAAAAAAAAAAAGATTCATTTATGTGCTTTTTTAAACCTTGCATATATTTACAGATTACTCCCACTTCATGATGTTTCTTGTAACAGAGTAAATTTAATTATACAGTGTCTTCATATAAAAGAACATAGAGAATTTCACATCTATAGGAGACTTAATATTTCTTTAAAATAATTTTTTAAATGAAATACATTTTCTCTCACTCCTACCTCCCACTCTATTGAGGAAAAAAAAAACACAAATTACCTGTAACAAAAATGCACAGTCAAGCAAAATAAACTCTCCTGATGACACTGTGCATACATATATAAATATATACATACATACACATGCATATATGTATGTATGTATACAAACATATACCTGTATATAGAGATGATCTATATATACATATGTATACATCTATAGACAATATATATCTACAGATATATATGTATGTATATGTATATTATATATATGCATGCATCTATAACTATATACATCTCTAAATGCACACTTATCTATACGTATATATACACACATATACATATACACACACGTATATTTTCATTCTGTACACTATCACCTCTCTGAAGTCTATAACATATTTTATCCAGTCTTATGGAATCATAAGTGATCATTATATTGATTACAAACCATAACAGATTTTGAAGATGATTTTAGTGTTCTTATATAAATTGTTCTCCTGGTTCTGCTCATTTCATTCTTCTCCAATTTGTAAAAGACTTCAAAATAGTTCATTTTTATAACATCGATGTTATAGTATGAACTAAAAATTAATTGAAGCATTAACAACTTAAACACACTTGCAGTATATAAAATAAATTTAAAAATCCTTAGCATTTTAACATAATACAATAAAAGTCTGCAAGAAGAGAACAAAGACTTTTTTTGAACATTACTACTGAATGTATAAAATAACTGGTTGTCTTCCTTCCAAGGTACATAAAAAATTATGTAAATAAATCTACAGCAACTATTTATAGAAATACATAACTAAATAAGTAGAAAAATGTTAGTTACTGTAATGGGAATGCAGATTTGGAAGAACTTCCCTGCCCCTAGGCTAAAGTGCACCTGAAGCCTGGGATGGGAGGCTTGTTTTTCAGTAGATACTTCTTGATTGGCCAGTGGGTCCAGAAGGTTGTTACATTCTCTGAGCCAGGAGAAGGCTATATAAGCCCTGATGTGTAGCTTTGTTTTGGGGGCTCACTTTGAGAAGTGTTCTGTGATTTGATATGGATTCTGGGAAGCCGTTGTCCGGAGGCCCTCCCCCCCCTTCCCCGCCCCCCCTGCTTTGCAAAAACCCAGATGTTGAAACCCAGATGTTGACTGGGTATGGATGTAATGGTTGGACAGTTTGAAATCTGTCTACTGGATCTGTTTCTGTCTTGATAATTCTGTCTGTGTACTTTGAAGTTCGGGGTGCTGACCTTTTTCCCCTGAACAAGGTAAGCAATATATATTTGACTGATTAAAGTAAGCTTGTTAACCCATTTTGAGTTGCTTTCCTTTATCAAAGCAGATCCAAGAACCTGTGGTGGCAGCAAACCCTGAGGACGCTTGGGGTGCTTGCTGCTACAGTTACTCATGGGTAATACAAGTCAATATAATAAAAATGATACTACTGAAATTAATTGACTTAATCACTTCCATTTCAATCAAACTAACAAAGGATTACTTTATAGAACAAAAAAATATGGAATTCTTATTGAAGAAATAAAAGATTAAAAAAAAGTCTAAAAAGAAATAATAAAAAGAAATGGGAAAAAAAGAGCATCTAGCAGCACCAGGTCTTAATTTGTGGTTCTTCAAACACATTTATCTCTGAAGACATACTGAAGTATTCTGGGGCTTAATACAATCAGGATAATGTCATCTAGAAATACAGAATCTAGAGGATATCATTGTCTAAAAAAGTCTCCATGATGAAGACAAATACCATTGGAAACCATGTTTCTTTGTGTTATGCCACATATGATATTAACAATCCAATGGTATTAAGCAGTTATTTTCATAGTTGCATTTATTAAATTTCTTGATGTTATGTGAAAGAATACATGAGACACTTCTTGTTGTAGGATAGCATTCAAGGCTATATGTGGCTCTACAAAGACAAATGCTTTTTGGTAATTCATAAATAGTAAGCATTTTACAATCTCACATTATTCATAACTGTTGGTCAATTTTGTACCTGTTAAGAGGTGAACTCCTGTAGAGAATTGTTTGAAAAGCCTATCTCTTCTTTTATGGTTTCAACTTCATTGCATATATAGACAATTTTTGTTGAAAAAAGTGAAGATGGAAAAGTAGACATTTGATTTTGCAATTATTAATGTTCTCTCAGTCACCTTTTTTGGGGTGGTGATAATAAGAGAGTTTATTATTCCTCCTCCCCAGCCCATTCTTTTGGGCTCATGACTTCAATGAGATGTCTTATAAAACAGTAATGTTAGATTCTCAGATTTTTCTTTATTAAGTGCTTGGTATGGTCCAATCACTCTTTTTGACATTTTAAGGGCAATTCATCAATTTAACTCAAAGTATGCTTTTATTTCCACTGCTTTCTACTATTTTGTAAGATAATATTGCTCATATCCACCTCCACAGTGCTTTACAAATGAGTTTGTACCCTAAACCAGTGATTGTCCATGGCTGCTGTAGCTTTCCAACTGGTAAAAACATTAAGTATTTGTTCGCTAAGTCAGTCTTAGGACTCTTGACTTTTTCGTTGTGATTTTTTTTTATGTCACTCAACTTTTGGGAGGAATATCTTTGCTTTTTGCCTTTGTTCATACTTAAGGCTTATCTATTAGGTTAAAACTATTAAAGTTGTTCAAAATATCTCTTGCCCCCCTTTTATTTTTTGTAATTTGATAGTGACCTTGACCATTGCTGACTTAGCAATGATCTCCTATATACACTCTTCTGTTTTTGATATGATCTTTATATCAATTACTAGTTGTTTCCTATCAGAAGATTTATTCAATTATTTTTGTGTGATGTTTTCCTGTGCATGCTAAAATTGTCTTTTGACCCTCCTCAATATTTCCTAAGAAAACCTAACATAATGCATACAGGAAAAACTAAATGGATCAAAAACAGGGAGGGGGAACCTGCAACCTTGATGCCATATGTGGCCCTCAAGGTCCTCAAGTTCTGCCATTTGACTGAATCCAAACTTCACAAAATTAATCCCCTTAATAAAAGAATTTGTTCTGTAAAACTTGAACTCTGTCAAAAGACCACACCCAAGGATCTAGAGGGTTATATGTGGCTTCAAGGCCACAGAATCCCCACCCCTGGTCCAAACCCTAATATGTAACCAGTTTGAATAGTCAGTCCATCAAATCAGTATGTCATTGCTTATATCTGGGAACTACGGATGGATAAGTTGGACTCAAAATTGAATAAGACCAAGAAAAGATGTTGGGTTATAGTTGAGATATTGCACAGTACTTTTTACAAACCCAAACTACTCATTGGCACAAAATGCCATTTTTTAACACAGATAATTTTTGAACATAGATAATGCAATCTTGTTGTGGATTTTAGAATACAACAGTCTCTGGGGAAGAAACAAAGAGAAACAAGTACCCCAGAGGACATTGGAGACACATGATTGATCTAAGTGAGCAGCATATTTCCAAAGCTTATCTATATATAAAAAGTGTCATCAATGACATCATCAAGAAAATATGGTTTGAGAAGAAGATGGATTAGTAGTACCTGACTCTAATCCTTACTTCTGGGGTGGCTGAAGCTGATGGATACTTGGTCTCTAGAGTTCTGAGCTGACATAGTCTCTTTTAGTGTTCACAGTAAGATAGTACTCCATGTAGTGAGCCTCTGATAACTGAGGGCCACCAACTGCCTAGAGAGGGGCATGTCTGTTTACCTGGGAAGAAGAAAGCAAGTTCAAGATTCTGTGGTGATCAGGATTGGGATTTGGTCCATGAGTGGTGGCTGCACTTCCATCCTGGGAAAGATAAGGAAACCCGTTCTTAAAACCGAAACCAAAAAGAGAAGAAAAGGCCTATCCTAAAAGTAGGTGACAAAAATATCTTCAAGAATCCTAATATTAAAAAAGGAAAGAAAAATGGTCAGTTGAGACATGAAGTAACAGGAAAGGAAGAAGGTGAACAGCCTGAATGCCAAAGTGTTAGTTGGAAAGATGGTGGGATTTTTTTTTTTGTTGTTGTTGGTTTGTTTGGGTTTTGTTTTGTTTTTATGACCTAGAATAGTGATGTCAAACTCAAATAGAAACAGAACCACTATACCATATATAATGTTCTCTGTGGGTCACATATTGACATAGACATTCGCATATAAACATTATATGTTCTATTGAATTTTTATTTGTTTTGTTAAATATTTCCTAATTATAGTTTAATCTAAATTTAGTTTAACACTGAGTGTTGCAGGTTTTATGTTTGACACCTCTGACTTGGAAGACTTTAATATACTGAATGGGTCTGCTATGAAAGATCTTTGGAGAAAGAGGTGAAGGGTGGGAATCAAATGAGATGAACCCTGGAAGCATTGTTATCTGCACATAGGAAGGAAATATCCACTCTGATACACTCAGATCCATAGTCATAGTTTCTTTGAAGGATTAAAATATTGAGAAATCCTCTACATTAAAGAAATATAGTAGATTTCTCTCCGGAAAAAAACAGTGTTTTCCTAAATTAAATCTAAAATCCCATTCATTTTGGTTGTTTTAGGGCCACCATGCCATAAATATTGATTCATCTTATACTTCAATTAAATCTTGAGCATTTCCACATCAACTTATCTAGCCATACCTTTCCCATTCTGTATTTTTGCATTTGATTATTTTGAACCTGAGTGTGGGATTTTATGTTTATCCATATTAAATTTTATCTCATTAGATATGGATCATTGGTTTCTTTTACCTAACGTGTTTTGGACCCCTAATCAGGGTCTATTTTTAGACCTTTATTCTGTCATACAACATATTATTTATACCTCCTGTGCCTTTGTAATCCACAAATTTGATAAGAATGTCCTTGATAAAAATCTTGAACAACTAAGAGCAAAGGGTAATTCCTTGATGAATTCATTTAGAGCCCCTCCTCCATACTGACAGTGATTCATTAATACCTATCTAAACTATAACATAGTCCCCAAGGATGTCATGAAAGAATGACAATTACCTTTGCTAAGGTTACTTGCACCACGTCTACAACATTCTCTTGATCTACTATTTTAATAATTCTGTCAAAAGAGGGAGAGAGGAAGGAGAAAACATTTATTCAGCTCCTATTATGTGCCAGGAACTTTGTAAATATTATGTCATTTCATCCTCACAGTCACCCTGGGAGGTAGGTGCTATTATTATCCCCATTTTATAGTTAAGGAAACTGAGGAAATAAAGATTAAGTGACTTGAGGGGGATCACAGAGCTAGAAAGTATATGAGTTTGGTTTTGGAACTCAGTTCTTCCTGACTCCAATACCAATGCTCTATCCACTGTGGGACCTGGTTGCTTCCAAGGAGCAAAGTTCAGCTTGGTATGAACTATTCTTAATGAACTGTCATTTACTTACACATTTCCTATCTGTCTTTAGTCACTTAACCTCTATGGACTTCTTTATATGCAAAATGAGGAAATTAGATCAGGTGATCTATAAGGTCACATTCAGTTTTAAATTTAATTGTTTTATTATTGCCCATGCTAACCCTTACTGTCGCAATTTTTTTATTCCATCTGCTCACAAATCATATTTGAATCATATATTTCAGAATTTTTCCAGCAATACAAGTCCAGCTCCCAAGTAAATATAGATTAGGGGAATCCCAAAAAGTTTTAGTAGTAAACTACTACATTAAAACTACTATAAGATCTAAGTTACTAAAGTTTGAAACTCTACTAAGGTTTTTGGGACACTGTATTTTGAAGACTGTCCTCTTCCCTTTCTTGAAAATCAGGATATTTGCCTAATACCATTCCGGAAAAATCTCTCTATGTTTTATTCATTTATTTTCCATTTCCTTTAACCTCTAGAGTTGGCAACAATCTTTGGAACTATCATATATTATTTTATGTTACATATATCTGTGTTTATGTCATATTCCCCAACTTGGGCATTAACCCTATGAAGGTAGGAACTTTGTCTTATTTAAATGTTGGGCTTCCTTCAATGTACCTTGAATAGTATTTATCTTATGTACTGTACTTCTGCTTATGTATTTTTAGCCTCTCAGAGAACTCTGTTGCTCTACAGCTGTGCTTTATCCATATCCAACCCTCTCTTTATCCATTGTGACATCTCTGGTGGGGTCTACAAGAAGAAGTATCTTAAAAAGTGGGTTTTGGGAAACTGATTCTACGAGAAAAAAAAGCAAAGAGAGCTCAAACATGGAAACTACAAAATAAACCCATCTACAATTTCTTTGCCCCACCCTTCCTTGCCTTTGGCTTTCTATCTTCCTGCTAAACTGATAGTTCTAAAGCATAGATCTGACCATATTACTTCCCTGCTTGGGGAGTGTCAGTAGAACCTTATTGTGTCAAATTAATAACAACCTTGAAAACCATAAAATCTTTTCTTGTTTAGAGCCATCTGCAATCTCAAGGCAATTTACTTTTCTAGAATGTTTTCACAATACTGTTTATTGAGCACTCCACATTCTAGTCAAAATGGACAACTTTCTTCCCTGTTCACAACATTCTATCTTCTAGTTACATGCTTTTACAATATTTTCTCCCAGTCCTGGCAATGCTCTTTTTTCTCACCTCCATAAGAAACTTCTAGTTCCCTTTGAGATTCAGTTTAGGAACCACCTCATTATAAGACCTTTCTTGATTCACAATTACTAGTGCACACCTGAGCAATGACTGGTTTTATTCACATATTTTTTTTTGATAAAGATGTATCATTTCATCAGATGAGGGGAAAATTATAGTAAGGAGATTGTTTCCACAAATGAAGATCTGCAACTTTTCCCCAATTTATATTCTTGAAGAATTGCCTGAGGCACTTTGAAATTAAGTCTCATATATGAGCACAGTGAGACCTGAAATCAGGTTTTTCTGACTGAGCCTTCCCTCCCTTCCCCTCCCTTCCCCTCTCCTCCCCTCCCTTCCCCTCTCCTCCCCTCCTCTCCTTTTCCTTCGCTTCCCCCCTCCTCTCCCCTCTTCTCCTTCTCAGTTCTTATAATTACCTCTTACTTTTTGTTAACTTTGTATAATTATTTTGAATTTATTTATCTATGTATATGATATTTCTTTCCAGTGGAATGTAAGTTTCATAAGGACAATCAGTATTTTCTTTTTGTAGTCTTTGCATCCCTAATACCTAGCACATAGTCGGTACTTAATAAGTTTATGTTGAATTCATTGCTCAGATACACATTAGATATGAAATAGGTCTATAACATTTTGATGTGTGTCACTTCTTCCAGGTTTTGTAATGCAACTTTTTTCAGGTACCCTCCAAAGTAAGAAATGGTGCTCATGAAATGGATTCTGAAATGAGATGGTTCTGCTTTAACAAATAAGCTCCCTCATATCCCCTTGAGCAGGTTCACATTACTGAGGTGTAGCTCACCATTTCATTTTGTAAACATCATCTATAACCAGAGGCAGAAACTGATCCTCATTGTCTCTTGGTCTGCAATTTCAGTCTGGCT
>NW_027187378.1:18489015-18522949 GCF_028583685.1 Petaurus breviceps papuanus
TCTCTCTCTCTCTCTCTCTCTCTCTCTCTCTCTCTCTCTGTCTCTCTGTCTCTCTCAGTGTGCTATACAAATGACATATAAAATATCTCCCATTTTGTTTTCCACAGAATCATTTCATTAAATTTTCTGAAACCCCCAATGTCTCATAATGAGCTTTTCCTGGCTGCCTGATGAGTAGTATTTGGTAATTGTTTCTTAGTAGATTTGTTTTAAAAAGGCTTCTTAGTAGATTTTTTTTAAAAAAGTCTTTGTTTCATACTATCTAACAGCACTCAGAGGGCTTTATGGAAATTATGCCAAGGTAGAAGCTTCTGCAAATCGGGAGGCAGTATAGAGAAGCCTCTCAGATAAGGGCAGCTACACCATCATCTAGTCTAAATCTAGAGATCCAGAGAAGCTATCAAACCTCGGGGAGAAGCAGGCCTGTGTGGGCAGAAAAGAGGGCCCTGCTAGCAAAATGTGGCTCTAGCACTCTGTCAGCATCTTGGGTACGGGGGTAAGGGGTGGGATGGGGAAGACTGCTGATGGGACAGAATGATGACTGTAAGCTGTCTACTGCCCATTTCCTAAGAATTATGACACCTGGAACAAATCTGAGTGGTGAGGCAGAAAGCAAAGGATATTTCAAGGTTAGATTCCTTATATTAGGTGTCCCATATGTCTCAGTTGTCTGGGCTAAGCAGTATGCATGCAATCTGCTCTGGTCAGAAACAATTGTGGCAGAATGGTGTTTTGGGAAGATAGGCCCCAGGCAAGAGGATGGAAGATAGAGGTAGGCTTCATCATTTTGGCAGTCTTCCATACCTCGAATTTCTGCTCCAGCCCTGTGCCAGCATATGTGACCATGATGGAGAGGAAGTATGAGCCTCCGCACCAAACCCAATGTTTGTGCCCTGGTTGGGAGGACATTTCTCACATCAGCTTTCTGAGACAAGACTGCACCATCTCATGCTTTTTAGACTCAGATTACTCTGAGATGCATCCTCTCTGCTGGGGTTCCTGAAAACAGTTGGTCAGAAATGATGGATTTTATCTGGACTTTTGTTCAGGGCTGTTGTGACAAGGGTTTATAAAGAGAACAGACAGCAAATTATGCTGGTGTTTCTTGGGGTAACACAGAGTATTTGCAGAGATATTGTGTGAGAAGATTAAGTGAGAAAGGAGGTGAATTCACCTGGGTGGGCAGTGTAGTAACAGGGGTAGGGAGATCTGCATGTGATTCTTATCTGTGTTTGGATTCTTGGTGAATTACCCTGAATTTGGGAATGGTGGTGGGCTGGGGACCTCTGGTGTCCTACATGCCTGTACACACTATTCAGAGTTAGAAGATTAAAGTCTAAGAGGAGGAACTACGATTAAAAAAAAATATGCTCAGGCTCAGACGATGTTACATCTTAGAGGAGCATCTCCATAAACAGCTTTTCCACTCTAAGGCCATGTTCTTGTCAATAGTTGGGCCATCAGAAAAGTCATAAGCTGTAGGGCCTTCACATGGTTATTCCCTATGGTAGGTGAATCAACTACCTATCAGTAACATTTGAAAGTCTTCACTGGTCATTGATGAAACTGAACCCACTCACCTTAGATGACCAGAACAAGTTTTAAAAGGTGCGTTCTTCCTCTAAGTCTAGTATTCTCCTGACTCACAGTGGCTTGAGGATTCCCTGTCTGCTTTTCGATTTATGTGCATTGAGTGCATTTTTATACCAGCTGCAGGCAGCTGATGGTACAGTAGCTACAGTGCTGAGTATGGGTCAGGAAGACCTAAGTTCAAATCCCACCCCAATAACTTACTAGTTGTGTGATCCTGGAAAAGTCCTTTAAGCTCTACCTCACTTTACTCAATTTTAAAATGAGAATAATAGCACCTACCTTATAAGGTAATTATGAAGAATGAATGATATAATATTTGTGAAAAGTGTTTGGCACAATACTTGGCACATAGGAGGTGCGATAGAAATGCTTACGCCATTTCCCCTTTTAGGGTTCTAGCTAATTTCCCACATGGGCCTATGATAGATAGTATAGTTCCTGTCAAGTCAGTTTTCTTCATCAAATAAGTGATTTCACTGATAGGGGCTATCAGTCTGCATACATCTATGGAGATGATGGAAGAAGCTGGGGACAGATTGCTGGAGATGAGGAGGGTCTCATCACAACATAGTATATTATTTACAGTTGATAGATAGTCTAGAGGGGCTCATGGAGGCCATTGAGTCTAATCATTTTATTTGTGTGAATGAAGAAACTGGGATCTAAAGAAGTTAAATGAGGCTACCATGGATTGCATAGGTGTTTAATAATAGAGCGAGGGGCAGCAGGAGTCTCCAAATCAAATGCTCTCTCTACTAAACTACTCTGCAATGACAATAATCTAACTGTAGTCTCCTTTAATGAACACATGACAGATCTGATTCCTTTAAAACTTCCCTGTCTGTCCTGGTGAGTTAATGATGTGAAAGGCATCAATTATACATTATTTTTCACACCCTTGAGTGAGTTAGGTAGGCAGGAAACATCAAATCACACCCATTTTTCTTTCTCTTTTAAAAAAATTAATTAGTTAATTTTTAAAATTTCAACATTAACTTTTATAAGATTTTGAGTTTTAAATTCCACCACCCTTCCTTTCCATCTCCCTCCCCAAGATGGTGTTGTAAGTAAAGTGGATTGTAATATGAAAGGTAGATTTTTGTTATTCTTTCTTAGAGTTTAGCTTCCCAGGTTCCATTGCCATAACAATCTCTGTTTCTTAGACTCGTGTTTCAAAACATCTCCAGCATGCTTGTGCAGTGTTGTATTAAGATAAATAATACAAACATTTGTGCTTAAATTGTAAATATACACTGCGACTGTGCAGTGAGATAGAAGGGTGAGATAACGTACCGTGTTTCCCCGATAATAAGACCTATCCCGAAAATAAGCCCTCCCCTTACTGTGTAAGATTCCTCTAAAATAAACCCTCCCCCGAAAATAAGCCCTATTGAGATTGCTACTGTAGTGAAGGTGATCCCCTGCGCTACACACTACATTATGGTACCCTCTGTATGCACCGTCCCCCCCCCCCGCCCCCAGTGAAACGCATGCCGCGCTCTGACCTGCATCCAATCAGAGCTGCAGCAGTGAGTGCGTCATCCTGTTCTTCCCCAGGGATTTGCTTGCTGGCGCCATTGAGAGCAGTGCCGCAGAGGAGAGCTGAGGCAGGACAACATAAGCCCTCCCCTGAAAATAAGCCCTCTGGTGTTTTTCTTTCCAAAAAAAAATAATAAGACAGTGTCTTATTATCGGGGAAACACGATAAATATGTGAGGCTATTGCTGGCAATATGCCTTCTTTGTCAGTTGCCCTATAAAGCAGGTAGGCTCTGGTCAGTGAGTGCGGAATTCATAGGGGAACCCTTAAGGTTGAATGTACAAACTGGAATGCTATGTGTGCCTTGATCGGCTTCCATCAAGGCATTGGGGGAATCTGTGTTTACCTCAACTGGCTCCCACTGAGGATTGAGGGGATTTATGGGAGTGCAGTAACTGTACCAGTCTTGATCGACCCTTCAAGATGTAGGGGTAGCTGCCTCCCCGCACAAGTCTCTGTGAGAAGGGTGATTAGGGGATGCTGTAGGAGTTGGTGCTCCCATTGTTAGCAACTCCCTCTTGAGAAGACTAGATTAGAATAAAGTAAGATTATTAACCCCTCCAAAGCTGTCTTCTTGTCCTTGCTGTTTGACCAGATCAAGATTGAACGCGTGGTAGCAGCCCTCCTGTGTGCTAGTGTTTACCTGTTTTACAGATCTGCAATCTGATATAGGCTATACATGTACAATCACATTAAACATATTTCCACATTAGTCATGTTGTGAAAAAAGAAACAGAACAGAACAGAAAAAAACACAAGAAAGAAAAAAAAGAGAGAGAAAAATAGTATGCTTTGATCTGCATTCAGACTCCATAATTATTTCTCTGGATGTGGATAGCATTTTCCATCTTGAGTATTCTGGAATTGTCGTAGATCCTTGCATTGCTGAGAAGAGCTAATTATATCAAAATTGGTCATCACAAAATGTTGCTGTCACTCTCTACAATGTTCTATTGGTTCTGCTTACTTCACTCAGCATCAGTTCATTTAAGTCTTTCCAGGTTTTTCTGAAATCTGCCTGCTGATTTACTGATCTGAAATCAGCTAATGGGAATAATAATAGCACCTAAATTTCTTAGGGTTGTTATAAATATAAATATATATTTACATATGAAACTAGCTATTATATATGTATATTTATATATACTAGCTAGCTAATATTTGATAATATGCATTTTACTATATATATATCATGTAGAATATATAAACATATATGTATAATAATCTAAATAATATCTATCTTTAAGGCTTTCAAAGCACTTTACAAATATTATCTTATTTGATCCTCACAACAACCCTGAGAAGTAGGTGTGTGTATGTGTATATATGTATGTGTATATATGTATGTGAATATACATACCTTTATATACACATATCTACACATATCATATGTGCATGCTATTATTTGTCAGCATGTAGTTTGTAATATATGATGTATAGAATAGATTACATGCCTTTATGGGATATAATATATATACTATTATATATATTATGTTCTATATCATATCTATATATCTATTTAAGGTTTTCAAAGCACTTTATAAATATCATCTCATATGATCCTCACAACAGCCCCCAGAAGTAAGTAGGAACAAATATACACATCTGTATGTATATACATACATATACACACATATATACTAGCCATACATATGCTAGATTTATATATATACACAAACATACATATTTATGTATGTTTATGGATGTGTGTATGTGTGTGTGTGTGTGTGCGTGTGTTGCCTAAAATATTATTTTATGGAGAGGTCATACAAAGCAAGCACTCACACAGAGGTCAGAAGAAGTGATACAAGTATATTCTTAAGGTCTTGCTGAAGTTTTGTTGGACTGTGAGACATTGGAGAGGCTGGCACAGAACTGTCCAGCATGGCCTGCCCACATCAAAGAAGACACTGTGTTCTTGAACAAAGCAGAATCTCAGTAGCAGAAAGGAAATGTGAGATGTGCAAATTTAGAGACATCTCTATCCCAAATATTCAAACAGACTATTTGTGCCCAACATGTGAGAGAGCCTTCCAAATTCATATTAGTATGATCAGCCTCAGTTAAATACATTTTACATTGACTCCAACATTGTGATACAAGACAACCACAATTATATGTATATGTGTATAAAATTTTGTTTACATAATTTCTGGGTTAATTTTGATTGGTGTACTCAGGTATTTTATACTGTCTGCAGTTATTTTAAATGAAGTATTTTTTATTATCTCTTATTGCAGAGTTCTTTTTGTGACATAGGAATGCTGATGACTTATGTGGATTTACTTTTGTCCTGCTGCTTTGCTAAAAATATTAATTGTTTCAATTGGCTTTTAAGTCAAGTCTTTGGGATTTTCCAAGTATATAATCATATCATCTATAATAAGAGATAGTTTTATTACCTCATTCCCTATTCTGATTCCTTCTCTTTCTTTTTCTTCTCTTATTGCTACTGCTGGGATTTCTAATACAATATTAAATGATGTTGGTTACAGAGCATGGGTATGGAAGGGGAAAAAGTAACTTAGATAATAATATTGTTTATTTGAAAGGAACAGTCAGTTGTGCATAATAGATTTGCAGTTTCATGCACAATCATCTTTAATATTGTACTATGTTATAGAAATGTTTGGTTTATTCCATAAATAATAAATAAAGAAATTACACACATACACACACACACTAGCTAGTTATTATTTGCCAGCATGAATTTTATTTTTGCAGATTATTCAGGCTAAGGAGGCCATCAAATTAATTTTCCTGGTTCCTGCCCACATCAACCCACCCCAGATAAGTATATAAAACATGTTCTTAGCTCTAATGCTATGAATCATGGGCCTCATTGAGCACACACAGAACTTATGTTCAAAATAGCTTGAGTTTTTCTACTGTAACTTCCTGGATCTTTGGAGTCCCAGAAAGAAGAAATGTAGGGCAGGAAGAACATCAGGACAACTAATGTGAGTGGAGTGACTGCAGTCGTTGTAATAATGCAAAATGAAGGAGACGTTTAAAAGTTACCATGCTAAAACAACAACAACCATAATAATATCACCAGTGTTTTTATAGCACTTTAAGGTTTGCAAAGAAAACTAGAGAGCTAATAATGTCTTTTCTATCTCTGAAATTCCGTGATTAGTGATTCTGTTTCTGATGCCTGGGGTTATGTCTGTATTATACAGTACTGATGATGATTGGCATTCATAATGATGACCCTGAGCCATTAAGAAACTGGTAAATTGTGCCTAGTACCCTCTGTTTAGAAAGGCAGGGAAACATATAATATAGTTTAGAAAGATTTCCATCCAAATTCATTACAGTAAACAAAATTTATGTTTATTCAAATAGGTAAAAGTTCAACTGTCTTGAAAATTCATTTCTATGTAATCCCTCAATTCCCTTACAATGCTGGATAAATAAGGTGTTACTATAATCAATTTAGCATTAAATAATCACCAGAAGCTTCTGGCCAGTTATTTATGCTATTAACCTTTTAATGTCCTATTTTGTTTTCATTTTGGAGATCTTGGCACCTGGACTGATTTTTTTTCTCATAGAGGAGTGAATTTTGTGGTGATTTGATAGTTCATTAGAAACAGATTCTGATTAGTATTATACATAGCACTTCATGCTACAAACACTTTCCTTTTAAAGAATAAGTAAAACCAGAAATATTTCAGCACACATTTTTGAAGAGCAGTTCAAACCACCTGCCCAGTGCCTTATGTTAAAGAGGTATGTTTTGGTATGTTAAAGAGGCAGCCATGTTCAGATTGAATTTACTTAGAATTAGATTAGAATAAGTAGAAATACCAGTTGAACTGAATTGAATGAAATTCTTGGATCTTGTCTTTAGAAGTCATGTTTGAAATCTCCAAGGCATCTACATTACTAGTCAGTTGAAATTCAATGTAAAATATGAAATGAGGGTTTAATTTATAATGCAGGGGTCTTCTCCCATCCCCACCACCACCCAATTAGCTCATCCTTAGCTCATCTTTGCTAATACAAGCATGAAGACAGCAGCTGCAGTCATTTACTACATTCACTCCAGAGAATGTAGGAGATCTCTCTTTCATGGTGGAGCTACTTGGGCCAGTGTGATAGTAATGGCATTTAAAAAGTCCCCTGTAATGGCTTGGTTTTTCAAATTGATTGTGTTAAAACCCAGAGCTTGTTAATCCCACCTGTGGGATGGACTTGCTGATGTGAAAAGAGAGTCCTGAACTGGGAGGAGCGAGTGACGTAGATTTGGAGAGACAAGAGAGAGGCAGAAGAATTTTTTGGAAGCAGCACCTCGTGGAGGCAGAGAGAGACTGAGAGGATTGTTGGGGGCCACTTTGAATCGCCCTGGACTTTTGAAGACCTGTCCCCGGAGCTGCCAAGGACTGAGGAAACATGGATGTTTTGCTGGTACTTTGTCTGTCTGTTTTGATGTTGTTTTGCCAGATTTGTCCACTGGTGAAAGACAGTCCTTTTGTTGAAGAAGTCCTGGTACCTTGCTGTTGGCTAAGAAGCCCTGAGACTGTACTGCAGACAGAGAGTGAATATTGTCCACTGGTGAAGGACAGTGCTGTTGTTGCAGGGGTCTGGAGACTGTCCTGCAGACAGAGTGAATACTGTCCACTGGTGAAGGACAGTGCTGTTGTTGAAGGGGTCTGGGAACCTTTCTGTTGGTTCAGAAGCCCTGAAGAAGGATTTTCTTGTTGTATGTTTACAGAAATCCTGGGACAGGGTTTTGCTAATGTTTTCAGGGGTCCTAGGACTGTTCTACAGACAGAGGATGAATTAATGAAGGGACTGGCAATGTATCTTGTGGCCTTGCTAAGCCTTGTCTCCCCAGGAACTAAGATTGCTGAGAACCTGCCTCATGTCAAGATGAAGAAAAGACCTCCATTTGGGTATTAAGTGCTGTGCTTAAACTTGATGTAACTCTGGGGTAGATTCAATTGTGATCCAGGGGTGGGGAACTTTTGACCTTTTTGTGTTCTATGGTTGAACAAATGAATGTACTTTACTTATGTTTGGAAACTAATCTCCATTTGAGAAGAGGGGCTTTGTGGTGGACTAAATGAAGGTACAGCCTAGGGGTGGAGTAGTATTTAGAACAGGGACTTTGTAATTGATTGAATGATTGGAAGGTCCTGGGGTGGGGTAGTACTTGGAAATTATTTAATCACACTTAGTAAATGCTGTATTTTGAATGATGTCATGTTTTGATCTTCTCTGTTCTTGGTTTGTCACTGAATAAAATGGAGAGCACCTATGCTGATATTTTGAACCTTGGGAAGTTGCCTTTCCTTGGCATTACATTACATTATGGCATAGTCGGTACAATTATAAAGCATAGTGCCTCTATTTGTTCCAGGATCCATGGCCATTTAGATTGAGATTTCTGAACCAACAGCAAGGTTCCATGACCTCTACAACAACAGCACTGTCCTTCACCAATGGAGAAATCTGACAATACAACATCAAAACAGACAGACAAAGTACCAGCATCAGAGCCATTTCTCCTCAGTCCTTGCAAACTCTGGGTGGTAGCTCTCAAAATCCTGGGCAGCAATCCTCTCTGTCTCTCTGCCTCCATGATGCTGCTTCCAAAAAGTTATTTTGCCTCTCTCTCTCTGTGCCTCTCTAAATCCACTTCACTAGCTCCTCCCAGTTCAGCCCTCTCTTTTCATGTCACAAGTCCATCCCACAAGTGGGATTCACAAGCTCTAGATTTTAACACTCAACCAAGCCCACACAGGGGATCTTTAAATTCCATTACTATTACAGTTCTACAGTCCCCAAAGAGTCTTATGCATGGATTTCAGAAAGCCTGTGAAGTTGGATATAGAAAAAAAAAGATGTTATCTTTATCTCAATCTAATGGGTTTCCTTTATGTATTTCATTTATTTAAATATATTCCCTTCTAAGGAAGGACCTTCATAGACAAACAGATAAAATATTGAGTAGTTCAAGTGGTCTGCCAAAATCAGCATGAATAGTAAGTAATGGACCAAGGATCTGAACCCAAGTCTTTTCACTTCAAATCCATAGCTCATTCCACATATATGACATGGGCATTTTAAAACCCTACTTCCCTCTGAGTAGATCCTATAAAATAAAATCAATAAATGTTCACCAAGGACGAGGTTTTCCATTATCACATTCATAAATTTAGCCAGGTCTGAGCTTCTCATTTTTGAGAAGAATAATTTCAGTGAAACTGAGAGATGAATACATTCTGACTTTACCAAACCCCTGAGCTCATGGCTATTGATAGGTTTTCAAATGCAGAGAAATTCACTCCTCACTGCTATAATGAACTTGGTTTTATTGTAATTCATTTTCACTAGAATGGCAAGAACCCAGAAAAAAAAATCCAGGAGCCTCCCTGTTACCTTTACATCTAGACAACAAAGAGATAAGAAAAAAGAAGAGATTATCTTTGAGGTATTTGAGTCACTAGGATAAGGGAAGAGGGATAGAGGGCAAAGTTATGAAATGGACTATGGGAACTTTCAAAATTGAGCCAGATGTTAGCCTGCAAATGAAAAACAACCAAAATGCAAAAACAATCATTTTCCTGGTTTCCTGAGCCAAGTTGTATAATAGGCTGCTACACAAAATGCAGTTTCTAAAGTGGGGAGGGGTAAGGATCTATAATTTGTTTGGAAAGGTTGACACTTTAAAAATTATTGCACCAACCTCATATCTCCTCAGGTTAGCCAGATCACTGATTACCCCAGGCCCACAGATACTTAACTACCTGATCTCCAGCAGTGTTTAGGGACAATCTGGAATTCACTACATTTAATCCCATCATTCCCTTTTTCTGTTCCTTTTGTACTGGGCCTCCTGAGCCCATGTATCTTTATAGCCTGAGTAATTAATTTCATCATTTAGGTTATAGAACAGTACCTCCCTAATTTAAGATGGATTTTATTTTATTCCTTTTTTTGTTTTTCATACCAGTGGGGCTTAATGGCTGGTTTCTGGGAGACTTTTATCTTCTTGGTGGACACTAATTGCAGATTTAAGCAATACTAGAGGGGCAGTTTTTTTTTTTAATTAATTGAAATAGGGGAATTCATTGACTATAGGGTTTCTTAAAGAATAAAGTACTGTTCCCCCACACACTGAAAGACAAAGCAAGTAGCCAGTTTGTGATAAATTCTCCTTTAAGGTTTGTGTGTTTTTAATTGAAATTATACATATTATTCATTTTAAAATTCACTAAGAGCAAATATTGATTTCCTTCCTGTTTTTAGCATTTATTTAGTAATTCATGCTTTCAGATTGCCTTAAAGTCACTATTAGCTAATCTTCATAGACTTTGGGAGGATTTGGAGCTAAGAAGAAAATTTTACATGAGGCATCATGGTAGAAACTGGAGCAAACAACCATGGATGTGGAGTCAGAAGATTTGAATTCTAATCCTGGATCATCTAATTATAACCAGTATGAACTTGGGCAATTAACTTCAACCTTATTGCCTAAATTCCCTTCTCTTTAAAATAGGAGGTGGAGTAGTCTAGAATTTCTTAACCCAGGGTCTGCTACTTTAAAAAATATATATATTTTGATAGCTGATTCCAGTATAATTGGTTTCATTTGTAAATCTATGTATTTCATTTTGTGTATCTAAAGACATTCTGGGGAGTGTATCTGCAGCTTCAGTAGACTGCCAAAGAGGTCATTCTGTGACAGAAAGAAAATCAAAAAACTCTTAGAGGTAGAGCTTTGGGGTCCCTTCCAACTTTAAAACCTGTCAGTATGATCTGCCTGTTAAAGATATCCAGAAAGTGGCAATGGATCCTTTATAAGATTGTTATAGTAAGAGCAACTCCCTCCCAGGATTCCTGTGAAGAGAAAATGAGTTAATATATGAAAAGTGCTTCACAAATCTTAAAGCACAATCTATTACAACTACCCCCAAGGAACCACAGTAAAAGGCTGGTTTATCTAGCACTGTAAGAAAAATCTTATTAACCATAAGAAAGCAGAGGGAACTCAGGTTTAGCTAAACTCTATTAGCAAGTAATATATCAAACCAGCTTCATTATATGAGTCAAATACAATTCTAGTATTAGAATATTAGGCTAATACCTGAGGTGACCAAAGGCTCAGTCTTGTCTTTAGAGAGGCTAAGTAACAAGAGGTTTGCAAATAAGAGATTAGGTCTTCCCTGCCGTCCCCCAAATCCTATGTTTCAAGGCACTAGACTCTAAGGAAATTAATCTACTCAATTTTTGGAGCTCCTGTTTTAGGGCCCAAGCCAGTTTATTGGAGACTAAGTGTGTCCAAACTAGCCCACCTAACTCACTGCATCAACTGGCTAATCTTAGACACCTGCCCTTGCTTCAGTTTCATATTCCAATCTGACCTCAACCCAGATCTCCTGCCTACCATCATTGGCTTTCCTTTCCTTTTTCCTTTCTACATCCCCAAGACAAAACATTCCTCCATGTCCATGGTCACCAGTCCCCTATACACGCTGCCTTAGCTTATTAAAATGTAAGTTCTTTGAAGGTTGAGATTGTCTCTTTATTTAAAATCTGGATCCCCAGTGCTTAGTGCATAGTATGAACTATATAAGAGCTTTTTCCTTTGTTCAGGCATTCATTCTTTTTTCCCCCTTTCCCAAGTGGTTCTGATATTTGCAGGTGGAAATTATTTCGTTTTGCTAGAAACCTGTGCATTTCTCTGTTCTGTATAACTGTTCTGCACCAGAGAGGTAAGCTGTCAATCTTACAACTGGTAAATTTATTGGCATATTAGCATTTTACAAATGCTCTTGCCTACTTCAAAGGTAAGGAGCAAGGTAGGAGAAAGAAGTCAGGAAAAAAATCTTTTGATTGAAAAAAGGAAGTGGTGTTTGGAAATGTAGTCTGTTCATTTCCATGTGGCTGTCCACAACCTTTCTAGTTTATTTCTAACCACTGCAAAGAAAAAGAAGGAAATCAATTCAATCTAGCATTCAATTTATAGAGTTGATCAAAGTGCAGAGGAAGGCTACAGGGCTTCATTTCTTGCAGTTGTCTTTAACTCCTTCCTTTACCTTTCCCTTCATCAACCCCATCTATTCTAACAGGAAAGTTCTTTCTTGTATTTCTTTAAATTCAATTCTACCCCATGTACTTAAAATGTATAATATTATGTTCAAGTAATATTAATAACCTACTATTTCAATAATGGGTAATGATTTTATAGCAAAAGGCAAACCATGTTATACCAAATAGCATAACCTAGACCTTAGTGCTGCTTCCTTCTGGGGAATGTGACTATTTGGACCTTGAAGTCAAAGCAGTGATGTCCACAAATGGTACACATCATGTCCGGTAGGAAAGAGCTTTGTAAACCCAATTATTAAGGCTTCAGTCTATCATTCTGTAAAATAGGCACAGGGGGATTTTTGATACTTAGAAAACCATAAAACTGAAATACCACTTAGATTTTGCCCCCTAGCCCCCAAAGAGGTTTTCTGAAACTACAGTGTTACTGATCTCTGTTAAATTTGCCTTGATAATTAAGGGACATATTTAGAGAAAATATGTGTCTGCTTTTGAAATGATGTATAGTCTCACCAGGCTGTCT
The DNA here is from genome assembly GCF_028583685.1 of Petaurus breviceps papuanus. Lineage (NCBI taxonomy): Eukaryota > Metazoa > Chordata > Mammalia > Diprotodontia > Petauridae > Petaurus > Petaurus breviceps. The sequence goes on from NW_027187378.1 coordinate 18,501,734, forward strand.
TGTGATTATACAATTAAGAGAAAAAAATATCATTATCAATGAGGAAAACCATTCTTATAAACAGCATAAATTACAAAACCATCTGTAGTATACAGCACCCAGACTTTCCCCTCTGCCTTTAGCCTGCTTCTGTTACTGAATCACACTCTACAGAACATCTTGGCTTCCAGTCACCCACAATGCTTCCCCCCTTGAAAACACCATGTTCTTACAAGACTATGACATGACAATCTAGCTTCAGTTTGCTTTGCCTTTCAGCCATTTCATTCTCTCTCCTCTCGAGTTTTCAGACTTCCTTCAGAGCTGATGGATGAGAATGAAACATTTCCCCTGCTCTCTACCAACCATATACCTCCCTCCCCTATCCAGCTGCCTGCTTCATTCTTCATTAGCTGGCTGCTTTAGCTAGACTCTAAGGAGTCACTCAAGAGGAAACTAATTCATGAACCAGAAAGCACTACGACTCCTGCTCATGTCACTTTATATGGTCTATCACTCAGTCACCTGCCTATATACCCAGTATCTTGTCATTATCCAAGATGAGAAATAAATGAGACTAACTCATGAAAGGGTGGCTCATTGAGTCAACATTTCTTTCCCCTCCCCACTTCTCCCAACTCAACTCTCTGAACTGTTCTACATTCTTACCAGAATCCTTACTCACTATTAGATGCTTCTTTTCCCCTGACCTTGCTCACCATTTCCCAATGGAGCCCAGTAATTCTCACTTTACTCCCAGCTCAATGTACCCTCTGAATTGCTCTACTTTCTTACCAAAAATCTTGATTCTGGCCTGGGAGTCCTCTTGCCATCCCCTCTCCTTTGATATATTTTACCTTTCCCTTTTAGAATATAAACTCCTTAAGAGTAGGAATTACTACCTTTTATTGTATTTATGTGCCCAGTAGTTAACATAGTGCCTAGCATATAGTAAGCAACTAATAAATTCTCTGTCTCTATCAATCATCTATCTATCTATCTATCTATCTATCTATCTATCTATCTATCTATCTATCTATCTATCTATCATCTATCTATCTATCTATCTATCTATCTATCTATCTATCTATCTATCTATCTATCTATCTATATATCTATCTATCTATCGTTATTGTTGGACTTTTGATAGGACCTGAATTATCATATCTGAAGGCATCTATTCACAATGATGAACCACTGGCAAGAATATTGTCATAAACATGTCCACCTCTTATATGTGTGAGGTTACTAAGGAAACAAAGAGGTATGAATATAGAAGGTACTTACCAGATGGCAGAAGAGAATGGACTTAAGTTTCAATGTTTTAATGGATCTGTAATCATCTTCATTAATGTAGGTACTGCTTCTATTGTGCAGATAGCAACCCATCTCTGATGTACCTTTTCTTCCTTTGGAATTACATAAATGTTCTCTAGAGTGAACTACCCAACAAGCTGGAGGCTTTCCTTTATTTTTTTAAACATTTGATTAGCATCAGTGAATCATTCTAGCTGCTGACCTGATTGATATCTATTGCTATCAGTTCATGAATGGCCAAGCTATATTTCCTATTATATATGTCCTTGGCATTGACGTTTCTGCCACTCTTTGCCGTCATCAGTGTTGGCACTGTGCAGTAGCCTACTTATGTCTACTATGAGTCTTTCAATTGCTTTAGGTCATTGAAATTATTTTTAGCACTTTAACAGAGACATTTTTATAGGGATAGGTGATGAGAAGAGGCATTGGGGAGTCCAAAGGATACCCCACCATTGAGAATATTCCACAAAACATAGCCCAGGGAGTTCTCTGGGGAAGGTGAAGATGAGGGTCAGGGAATACTAAGGAAATATGAGGTCCTTAGAGAAGATATCTGGGGGGCATATTTGGGATTTGAAGGGCATTTAGGGAGATATTAGGGCTTCCTGGGAAAGATAAGAGGGTTCCTAAGAGGATGTTTAGGGCAATGATGGGGAGATGAAGGACTCCCCATGAGTTGTTTAGGGGAAATAAATCTCTGGAGAGATTTTTAGGAGATGAGAATACCAGAGAGAGATGTTAGAACAATGAATAGGTCACTGTGAAGAAATATTTTGGGGGAGATGACATGACTCTATATGGATTTTTTAAAAATGAAGGGTTCCTTTGAATTTGGGGGTCATGTGAGGATCCTCTTTTGGAGAAGACAGCTTCTTAAGGGGGGACAGAAAAGGTAGGGTCCCCAGCATATATTTGAGAAGATATTATGGAACTCCTGGGATTATGTTTGGGAGAGATAAATCCCTAGGGAAGAGATTTGAGCAATTCCTAGAGATTTTAGGAGAAGATGAAAGGTCCCTTGGTGGAGATATTTGGGATGGATTGATGTTGGTTTCTTGGGAAAATATCTGGGCTAAGATGAGAATGTTTTGCAATATACTTGGGGAGAGAGGAGGTGTCCTTCAGGGGGGAGGCAGGAGTTAAGGAAGTGTGGCCTGGTGGGTAGAGGGCCAGTCTTGGAGTCAAGTTCTAACTTTTTTTTTTTTTATTGGCTGCGTGACCCCAGATAAGTCAACCTTTCAGTGTCTCAGGCAATTCCAAGACAATATATTGTATGGTAACACAGGTAGAGGGAGAGTCCATAAGGGGACTTCCCTATCCTGATAATTTCACATGGCCTGACTAAAACAAAAAAGAGAGGTCCTTCTGGGGAAATGAGGGGAGGTCGCCAGAAGGTTCGTTCTATATGTTCATGTGGGACAGGTTCACTGGGGCAGAGATGGTGGAGGGGAGGGCATGACAGGTTAATTCTGCAGCTTCAGGGACACTGAGGAATCAGTCACCCGGGTCCTTCAGAATCCATCACAACCCACACGGTTCTTCGCCTTGTGCAGGAATTGAATAAATTGTACTCCTGGGGCATAGTGTTTGAATACATGAGACACCTAGAAGAGCAGTTCGACAGAGTGAGGAACCCTTCCCAGACTGAAAAAGACCAGACAATTCGCAGTCTGCTCTCCCCACCCATTCCTTTCCCAGTCAGGCTGCAGAATTGGGGGAGGACTGTCTAGAGAGACATTAGGAGGGTATACTAGAAGTACCTTGGGAGAGGACACTGGGAACATTGGGAGAGGATGCTGGCAGGCACTGGGAGAGGGTACGGGGCACTGGGAGAGGACATGGGGGCATTGGGAGAGGATATGGGGGTCATTGGGAGAAGACACTGGGGGCTTTGGGAGAGGATGCTATGGGACATTGGCAGGGAACAACAGGGAGATATTGGGAGACTGGGAAGGAGGCAATAGGGAAACTTTAGGGGGAAGGTTGGGAGGGAAGGCTGAGATAACATTGGGAGAGAGAAAGGAAACACTGGGGAACACAGAGGGAACGCTGGGAGGAAACATAGGAGAATATCTGGAGAACAAAGGATGATCTTTGCAAAAGATACTGGGGAATGGGGAGGGGATATTTTTAAGAAGTATTGTGAAAAGGGCGGCTAGGTGGCACAGTAAATACAGCACTGGCCCTGGAGTCAGGAGGACCCGAGTTCAAATCTGGCCTCAGACACTTAACACAAAAACTAGCTGTGTGACCCTGGGCAAGTCATCCAACCCCAACTGCCATACCCTCCCCCCTCCAAAAAACAAAAAGAAAATAAAAAGTATGGTGGAAAGAGGGTGAGATTTGGGGTCAGTTGTGTCCAACTCTTTATGACTCTGAAGGCCACAGCATGCCAATACTGTTCATGGGGCTTCCTTGGCAGAGATACTGGAGCAGTTTGCCATTTCCTTCTCCAGCTCATTTTACAGATGGGGAAACTGAGGCACACAGAGGTTAAGTGACTCATCCAGGATCACACAGCTGGTGAGCATCTGAGGCCAGATCCAAACCCAGGTTCCCCCAACTCTGAATTGGGGTCTCTATCCAATGAATCACCTAGTTTACCTAAGTTAAAGGATGTAGTTTCAAACCTTGGCTGCTACTTACTCCCTGTGTCACCCTGGGTAAATCACTTGCCCTCTCTCTTAGTTCTTACATCTTTAAAATAAGGCAGTTAGCCAAGATGATGGTGAATATAGGGAGCAGGAGGGAGAGCCTGGGGTCTCTAGGAGGAGCCCATTAGTAAATACCAGGGGAATGCTCAGGCTCTCACCTGGCACCACTGTCCACCCGGGGCCCCGTGGAGAAGGTAGGGGAGCAGCGTGGTACAGCTGGAGGACAGTTCGTTGGTCAGTGGCCAGGAGCCACACATGGAGCTCATACACACACACATCCAGGCGGCTATCCTCAAACCTTGGAAGCAGGGTGGGATTGGGGAGTTTCTGGGCATCCAGCTCCTAGAGCCCTGGAGCCCCCCCCAGTCAGAGCCTCCCAGACTATCACCCAGGCCTGCCCTCTCAGCCCCCATACCAGTCCATGACTGTGATGGCCGGCTGCTTATCATCCAGCAGCTCCTCCCATAGGCCTTCAGCCAGAAGGTCCACACACTGTTGCTTCACTGTCCAGCTGGTGGTAAAAAGAGGGAACTGGGTGGGGCCTGAGGTCACAGACCTGTGCTCTCCCTCCCCTACTTCCTCTGGGATGAGAACTCCAGCATTTAGTTTCTTTGCCCTTTGTCCTCCTCTCCCCAGTACTCCAGCCCAGACAAAGCTAAAGGAAGGCCCTATTGATGGCTTGGCTCCAGCTGAGCAGGTAGCTCTACCAAGGCTGCCCTCCTGGGGCCGCAGAGCCCTCACCTGAAGTTGGGGAGCAGTTTATCAGTGCTGATTTGCTACCCACTAAAGTTACCCAGGGTCTCCAGGGGCCGAGCAGGGCCACGGTGGGGGGGGGGGGTTTATAAATGTTGATGCCCTCGGGGTTCGGTGACCGCAGCAGGTTGCGGTAAAGTGGCCTCCGCACTTAGAAAAGCTTGCAGCTGAGACCCGCCGGCAGGTCCAGTTTGACTCCCGACGTCCCCCACTCATCCAGCAGCAGCTGGCGGGCACCTTGCTCCGATGGCCCTGGCGAAGAGGGCACGCCGAGGAAAGATCCAAGGGACAGAGGCGGGGCGATGGAGCCCGTGGGGAAAACAGGGGAGACAGAGGTCTTGGTGGTTCCTTCTGCCCATCAGGCCCTCCATCTGGCTAGCTGGCCCTTCCTTCTTCCGCCGCAGGTCTATTCATCTCTCTGTCTGTTGGTCCGTCCATCTCTCTCTCTATCTTTTACGGTTGTCAGGTCATTGAAATTTTTATTGTCTAGAGACTGTAAAGAATCTCTTTGTCTAGAATACAGCAAATGCTTAGTGACATGCTTGTTGAATAGATTTGAATCATTATACTCTACAATTTATAGTTATATGGCATTACCAGTAGAATATTGCTATTAATAGATTAAATTTTCTTGTTTGGGAGATATTTGGGATTGATAAAAGTATTAGGCCATGTCTGAAATACAAGTTAGATTCTCTTTTTTTCTATTCAATTCTGAGCTCTGGTCATTATCCACTTTCATTATCTGAGATATACGGAATGATAGATAACCCAGTGGACTACCCGTCTAATTTCATGTCACAGCCTAAGCAATAGACATTTTTATCTACTTGTTTGTTTTTTCACGTGTGGATTGTTAGACCTCTTTTGAGGCAGCACCATACCATGGCATGATTCAGACATTAATTCAAAGCTTATCTCTGAGGATTACTACCTATTGCAGTGTGATGAAGGAAGCTAGCCTCCTGTAGCTCAGTTAGGTGATCTGTAAAATAAAGGAGTTGGGATAGTCTCTAGCTCTAGATCTCTGATCTTATAAACGGCTATTAATCTGATTGAAGAAGTTCTATGCTTTAGAATTTGATACAATTTACATGACATTATTTACAATCAAGAGTGTACAGACACTCATGCCATTTATGGGAAATTAGCATTCCATTTGGATTCTGACTCCTCTAAAACACTAGAGAAAGGATTCAGATCAAAAACAAAACCCAAACTCAGTAACAAAAGGTCCATTTATGTTGGCTGAAAATATCATTGCATTTGTTCGATGAAATTATATTTAAATTGCTCGTATGACATCAGCCCTAGACAAGAAGTTGGGGATTACATATTGAAACTCCTTCTTTATGCCGATAATAATTCTGTTTTTATTCTAACACTATTGCCTATGAGCGAGGTAGTGAAGGTTTGATGAGAAAACAGAGGTGAGTAGGGTATATGAGTAGGTCAGAAGACAGTGCCTGTACTTTTAAGGATTTAGAGGAAGAGCGGCTGTGAAGGCCCAGTTGCACTACTTTTATGCCTGAATTGTTGACACCCATTTCATCTAAGATGAGTGACTGATCCAGCAGTCTGAATGGATTCTAGACTGCACAGTCTTGGGGAAGGCAAAAAAGACAACAAGATAAGGACTATGTTAAAATTACTTTTTATTGTCCAAACACAAGCAAAATGTAGGGCATATAACAGGGCCTTAACAATTAGATATTTAACGAATTAGAAGGTGCTGTGATGGTTATCAAATGCTTTCAACAATCCTTTAAGTTGCTAGAATAGTTACTGTTAGTTTCATTTTGAGATGGGGAAACACATCATAGGATTATAGATGAAAGCTAGAAGGCAACTATGAGGTCATGGAGTACAAACTATTCATTTTGTAGGTCAAGAAAACTAGAACCAAGAAAATTAGTGACTTGCTAATAGTCAGGCAGCTAGTTAGTTTGTACGTATGGATTCAAACTCAATGTTCCTGACTCTTTCAGAGGCTTAGAAAAATAAAGACTGAGAGCCAGGAAGAACATTTTAATTATGTCCTCATATAATTCCTTTGAGAAACAGTGTAGTATAGTGGATAGAGGATCATCTCTGGAATCAGGAAAGTTTTGAGAGAGCCAGCAAGATCTTGTTGAGGAAAAGGATCACAAGTTATTTGTTCTGCTGAATTTTGAAGCATATTAAACTAGAATTCAGAGAACTTAACTTCAATCTCAAATTTGTTCTTGAATAAATCCACTTAATTTATCAGGACTCAATTTTCACATTTGTAAAATGAGGTATTTATACTAGATAAGTCTTAAGATTTAATATAATATGGTACTAATACATGTATAGAATCTGCCCATAGTCTGGATGCATTTTAAGGATATTTCTGACTATGAATGTGGTAAATGAAGAAGGCAGGTATTTTTTTTTAAAAAAGCAGAAAATATATTCCTCCATATTTCTTCTGTTATACTGAAGGAAAGGGTGGTTGGTTTTCATTAAACCTCTTTGAAAAATCCCTTTGATAGCTAGTTGACCGAGCAGCATCTAAGCTAGAGAATGGGGTTGACTTCCACCCTCTATCCTTGTATCAAGTGATAATAGGATTTAGAGCTAGAAGCTCTCACAAATCACATTGTTACCTATTCAGAGTAGACATCTACAGCAAGTATATGTGCTAGCTTCAATGGAGTAATATATTTGCCAAAGAAGATGTAGTCTGTTGGCTAACATTATACTCCAGAAATTAAGAGTCTAATACAAGAGAGTCTTAGACAGTAAGTCAAAAAGTGTTTCTTATACATTAATATACTAAGGATTGTGTGAAGGGCTGAGAATGTAGAGAAAGGCAAAAATACTGTTCCTGACTTCAAGGAGCTCACATTTTCATGGGGAAAATATAAACAAATATCTATGTACTTGCAAGAAAAACTAGATGTATCCAGTGTAAAAAGAAAGTAATCTCAATGAGAAGGCACTAGCTGTAAAGATGGGAGGGGCAGGAGGAGACAGTAAAGACCTCTGGCAGAAGATGGAATTTGAGCTGATTTTATAATGTGTCCAGAGAAGTCAGCAGAAAGCCAAGATGAAGAAGGTTAGCATCTCAGGCATGGAGGAGAATGTGTGAAAAGGAACAATCAGGAGATGGAGTTCCATATGAGAAGAGGCAGCTAGGTGGCACAGTGTATAGAGGGCAGACTTGGGATCAGGGAGACCTGCATTCAAATTCTGCCTTACATATTAGCTGTGTGACCTTAGGAAAATCACTTAAGCTCTCTCTGCCTTATTTTCCTCATCACACCCCCTCCCAGAGTTTTTTCAAATATAAAACGTGCTTTGTAAAACTTATAGCATTATATAAATGTGAGGTATTATAATATGAACGGTGTTGCTAGATCATATATTATGCAGAGGGCAATGACATATAAGAATACTAGAATTCTAGAAAGATAGGAAGGGGTCAGTTATCTTCCAACATGGTTAAATTCAAGGCTTGTGAAGGCCTTTAAAGTCCAAATGGAATTTTTAAAATATCTGACTCTATGTTAACAGAGAGCCATTGGAACTTATTGAGTAGAGTGATGACATTGTGAGACTTGTGCTTTAGGGAGATCATTTTGTTGATGTATTAAAGTGAGGGAAATTTGAGACAGAGTACAACAAAAAAGTCTATTGCAGTAGTGCAAGTATGAGGTAATGAGGGCCTACACCAGAATGATGACTATATGACTAGAGAGCAGCAATGCAGGCATGCATACATACACACATATATGATGTTATGAAGGTTAAAAATAATAGGATTTAATAACAGATTGGATATGGGGGATGGATGTGAGTAGGGAGCTGAAGATGATGCTGATGTCATAAACCTAGGTGACTGGGAGGTTGGTGGTACCTTCAACAATAATAGAAAAAGTTGGGAAAAGGAGAAGGTTACAGAGAAAAGTAAGTAAGTTCTTTGGAGAGGTTGAGTTTGAGATAATTATGGACATCTAGTTCAATATGTCTAAAATCATTTGGTGATGTGAGACTAGAACTGAGAAGACAGATAATGTTGGGGATATAGATCTGAGAATGGTCTGCACAGGGATGATAATTAAACCAATAGACCAGATAAGATCATGGAATGAGTTAATGAATTAGTCAGAGAAAAGAAGATCCATGACCCAGCCTGGGTGGATACCCACAGAGTGCCTGACATGGTGTGACCAGGATTAAGTTCCAGCGAAGATGACTGAGGAGTGGCCCAAAATGTCAGAGAAGGGTCAGGGTAACTTAAAGAGTACATGGGATAAGAAGTGATTGACAATGTTAAAGTCCATAGAAAGGCCAAGAAGAATGAGAATTGATAAAAGACTATTATATTTGTTAATTAAGTGATTATTGGTGACTAAAAAAAAAACCCACTGCTCTCAGAGACCTTATATTTGAATTCCAGTTCTGCCATTGATATACTTTGTACTTCACAAACATTCCTAGGACACTATTATGAAGGACTATCTGTGTACCCAGAGCTCTGCTAGGCAAGGGGGGAGTACAAAAATAGCTAACAATATAGTCTTCAATATTTAGGAGCTTACAACTATGACACAAACTTTTCATGTGGGGTGATTAGGGAATAACATAATACATCATAGCATTAAATTAGCTATTATAAGATTCATACATGATATTGGAATTCCAGGGAAAAATACTTATGGAATGGAGTTACTCAGGTTGAGCTTCATGGAAGAGGTCATGAAATCATAGTACTATAGATGAAAGAAGGACGTTTAGTTAAAACTCCTCTTCTTTTAGGTGAAGAAACTGAGACTGGTAGATTATGATCAGCTCAGGATCATACAGGTAGGATCATACAAAGCTGGAAGAGATTTCAGAGATCATCTATTCCAACCTGTCATTTTGCAAATGAGAAACCTTTGTCCTAGGGAAGTTAAATGGAGGTCGCACAAATATTATATGGCAGAAGTGGGATTTGAACCTAGGTCTTCTGACTCCATAGTCAAAGAATTTGATTGGCAGGAAGAGAAGGCCATCACATCTCTTGGTCACATATTCTTTGTTTAAAAGATGAAGGGGTTTGGGTAAAATGATCTTGAAAGCATCTCCTGACTTTAGGATTTTATATTTGTCAGACCTTAGTCATACCATTTTCTCCATTAGGCCTCACATTCCCTATCTATATAATCAGAGGCTTAAATGATCTTAACTTCTTCTTTGGTGGCAGCTAGGTGGCAGTGTAGAGAGTACTGGGCCTGGACTCAGGAAGACTTGAGTTCAAATGTGGCCTCAGATATTTACTAGCTGTGCGACCCTGAGCAAGTACCTTAACCTGTTTGCCTCAGTTTCCTCATTTGTAAAATGAGCTGAGGACAAACCACTCCAGTATATTTGCCAAGAATACCCCAAAATGGGGTCATGAAGAGTCAGACATGACTGAAACAATCAACAACTTCTCCTCTGTCTTGAATACTAATGATTCTGTGTATGTGTGTGTGTAACTATACCTTGCCTTACCCATAATCCACTGCTCTGTCAGCAAGAAACTTAATTGATACAAGGTGTGAAGGCACTAGCCATGTCATATAAATACAATATATTGTCAAATATTTAGAAAACAAAAAGAAAGGATGTTTTGATTAATTTAATTTTCTGGTAAACAAGATTAAACAGGCAGCCTCTTTTATTTTGGTCCTGGTTGTAGAAAATCTTTAGAAAGTGCATCAGTAATTTGCTTACAGTGAACTTGACTACATCTTTTGGTATTGGAACCCTTGAAATGTCAAGGGTTTGCTCTGAACATCATCATCCAGGACTATAAGTATAAGAGCAACTCACATTTATATAGAACTTCCCTCACAACAACCCTGTGAGAAAGACAGTGAAAGTATTACTATCCACATTTTGCAGATAAGCAAAATGAGACTGGTAAGTATGTAAGGCAGAATTAAAATCCAGATCAATTTACCTAATGCCAAGCACTATTTCTATAGGCTGTGAGAATTTAAATCAAATGTATGCCAGTTCCAGAAAATTCCTTAGAGTTTGAAAAGTATTCATTTTTATCTTCTGCTTTGTCTTCTTAAATTGGAGTGTCAGGGGGAAAATTTCATTCTAGAGATTCCTTTCTTTAAAATAAATTCTTATCAATATCTTTTGTTTTCACATTATCTGCATTTCTCCTATTATCCCTCCCAGAGAGCCAACCCTTTAAGCAAAGATTTTTATAAGAGGAAAGAGAAAAAAAAATACAATGAAATCAAGCAATTTGTCAAAAAACTTTCCATGACTATGAAGTTTCAAAGTGCTGAAAATTGATGGATTTTAAATGAATAATGAGTGAGGAGGGTAAACTAATTGACAGTTGGATGACTTAGTACTACACATTAGTAACAAGTCTTATAAAAGTAATTGATTGTAGGGCTGGGTACCTACCATGACTAACTATGTGCTACAATCTGGTTTATGATATGATGCTTAATATTTCTTTAGATATTGTGAATGAATGACCTTGGATCCTAGTGAATAGGGTGCTGAACTTGAGTTTAGGAAGATACCGGTTCTGATTCTTAACTAGCTATGTAACAAAGACCAAGTCATTTCACCTTTCTAAGCTTCAGTTACCTTATTTGTAAAATGAGAATCATAATGCCTGTAGTACTCCTTTATAGGGCTGATGTGAAGTTTGAATGAAATAATGTGGTAAATTGCTGTAGGAATGTTGGTAATTTCTATTAGACACATAGTTCTTAGAATTAACAGATTGCAAGCTCTTTGAGAGCTGGGGCTTGTCATTATTATAACTGTAGTAACCAGCACATCTGGCAGGAATTAATGCTTGTTGATTGTTTTTTAAAATGTTTTTATAATTTCTAACTTCCAAATTCTCTTCCTCCCTGCAACCCCTCCCCCACCTACCAAGAAGGTAAGTTGGTGGAAATCATATTTCATAGTAAACCCAGTATTCTACCTTTTATGGCAAGTTTCTCAAATGAGGAATCAGTCAGACTATTAGTAGAATTATCTCACCTTTTTCTCTAACTCTTTTACTATCTCTCACAGGGTGAATGACTCAGGTTACTGCCCCTGACCTTTGGTCAGGCAAACTTATTTCTAATGGCACTCATAAGGTATCTGGTGCTAAAAAGGAGATTACCCACCTAGAGAGATACCCACCAGCACCTTCTCTTTTCCAGAGACAAGGAGAGTACTGACAGGCAATCCATCATTCTTTTTGGTCAAAGCAAATGGATTCTGTCACCAGTAAACTACATGCAATCAGGAGCTTGACTTGGATCATAAATTGTACTTAGCTCCCAGTTATCAAGGAAGTGAGGTGCAACATCATCAGATCAGGGGCAATTACAAGGTGGTGCATGAGTGAGCATTCTTGCAGCCAAGTGGAAAATGTTCTCTTTGGAGCCCGTTCAGCTGTGCTCTGTAAAAAAAAAAAATCCCATAATCTTGGACAAGATTCCACTAAACATGTGCCAGTTAGGAAAATAAAACAGGGGTGAATTCAGTATTATCTTTCATCACTATTCATGGCACTACTGGGCCAATTCAGACAAAGCACAGCTAGCTCAAAGCGGTCTAGGCCAGAAGTTCTGAGAAATACACTTGCTTGCCTTTTAGGCGACTAATTTGTTCTATAGAAAATTGCTGCCAAAAAATCAGAGAAAGGAATGCATGTAAGTATATTTGTGTGTGTATATATATATGTGTGTTTGTGTAAATGAACACATGCATATATACATATATTTATATGATATCCTATACATTATTATGTATCCTATATGTTATATGTTGTTGTTCAGGTAGTCATGTCTGACTCTTCATGACTCCATGGACCATAGCACATCAGACCCTTCTAGCCTCTCATTTCCCAAAGTCTGTCCAATTTTATATTCATTGTTTCCATTATACTATCTATTCTTGTCATCCTCTGCCAACACTTTATCATTTTGCCTTCAATCTTTCCCAACATGGGGATCTTTTCAAAAGAATTTCACTTTTCATTATGTGGCCAATGTACTTTAACTTCAGCTTCAGAGTATCTGAACTTCTAGTGAATAGCCTGAATCAATTTTTTAAGTATTTACTAATTCGACCTCCTTGCTAAGGGACTCTCAAAAGTCTTCTCCAGCATCCAATTTAAAAACACTGATTCTTCAGTGTTCATCTTGATTTGAGGCTGACTCTCAGATTCCATAGTTCCTCTTCCATGGTCCCAGCTTTTGCCTGAATTTACCCAACAGTCACTTGGATTCAAAGGTGGGCAGCTCTCAGCTCCTCATCCAGTTTCTTGTCTATTTCCCATTTCATATTGAAGCTCACAGTGTCCAATCCACCTCAAGTCCTTCACAGTTTCTGGGACTATACTGACAATTTGTGTTGAGTTCTCAGACTTTGTGGGTCTGTGTTGATTTCACAGGCAGAAAGTGATTTGATGACAGTACTGGAAATGTGTATGAATGTTGTTTTGGCTCTGTTAAGCTTTGTCTCCCCAGAAAATCCTATTTTAGGGCTTCCTAGGGCTTCTATACAAAGTATTACGAACAAAAATCAACCCAGACAGAACAGACAGAGTGCCACGATACCACAAGTTTTCTCCTTCTCAACTCTGCCACCACAAGTGTTCCCTTCTCAGTTCTGCTCTCTCCCAGTTTGTGCTCAGCTTTTTATCTGGTCATTAGCTCCTCCCTATTCCGCTAACCTCTTTTGTCCTTCCTGTTCCTGTCTTTGGCAAGCCCCTCCCACTGTGGGTTTCACAAGTTCTGTTTCTTAACAAAGACTTGATATAATCATGGCAAGGCTCAACTGAAACAAGGTGCTAAGTACTTGTTTGCTTGCCATTACACTAGTGCCCTGGAAACACACCTGGGCTGGGGTTGTCATTTTGAATAGAACTGAAGGACCATTTTGAATGGGAACTTTGAATGTAGGCCTCTCTCCAGCCAAAGATAATGACCATTTCTACTTGATGCACAAGGGAATTCTGTTTTAAGGGGAGCAATTGCTTTTTGAGTAAGAAGTAAGAGATTTCGTTGCTAATTCATGCCCGTAATTTCATCAATGTTGGGAATGTTTGATGTGGAAGTAGATTAGTACTTTGCCTTTAAATCATAGCATAGGGAGTTGTGTGGAAACACTGAGAATTAAGCAACTTGATTATTGTTTCATATGAAGTCAAGATTCATACTTTATCATAAAAGAAAGTTTTTTTTCCTTCAACTTCACCAACTTTCTGCATACAAAGGAATTATCATTTAAGCAAATGGATGAAATTCTAGTGAATGAAAATCCATTTATCTCACTCTGTCTTTTTTTGCCTGTCTCTGTTTTTGTCTTTCTTTCTGTGTGTCTTTTTCCTCTGTACCCTTATCTGTCTCTCACACATATGCTCACACGCCAAAATGGGAAATAGAACAAAGGAGCTACAGGATTACTTTAAATAATTAGCTTCCTAGGGATCTATTAAGCAATTTAACTTACACATAGAATCTCTTACAGCTACTGCATAAGGTGAGGTACACCTGAATTTTCTTCAGAAAATTGCACACAAATTCCTAACAGCAGGGTAATTATTTTTCAAATGAGTTAGTGCATTATACTTTTCAGTATAATTACTGAACAATCTGTTGAAATATGTAATTATAAAACATTTGCAATTTCACCAGAAAGGTGCTCAGTAAAGAAGACATGGCATTTTCTTTATTGTTTGCATTCCAAGTGAAGAGAAACAGCATTCTGTAGGGGTAAAGAGATGAGACAGGAAATATGCATGCATGGGTGCCCACATGTGTGCATGCATGCATGCATACATACAATACACACATATCAGGGGAAGTACAAATGTAAAATCTGAAGAGGTGCACAGGAAGATCAATGCATGAGGCCAAGCTAGTTCTCCAGGTCATTTCCCTGGCTTAAAAGAGTGGCCTTTTAGAATGGAAATTAGTTTTGCTTATTCTGATTTTCTTTTGTAGTAATCTCATGAAAAAGCAAGACTTGTACCTGAACATCTCTGAAGTATGAAGAGTGAGGTGGCTAATGAGGGCCTAGTCTTTTGAACATGAATTAATTTTGTCTTTCTAGCAGGTTATGCAGAGAATGTACAATTACAGCTTGCATTGTTTCATTCCATCATATGAAGGCTGATTGAACCTGTTTACATAAATATGTGGGGCAGCTAGGTGTTTTGGCGGATAAGGCTCTGGGCCTGGAATCAGGAATATCTAAGTTAAATCTGATCTCAGACACTTACTAGCTGTGTGATCCTGTTAAAGTAATTTGGCTTCTATTTTCCTTAATGCTTTGGAGAAGGAAATGGTATACCACTCCAGTATCTTTGCCAAGAAAACTGGACAGTACTGTCCACAAGGTCGTGAAGACTTGGACATGAGTAAATGACTGAATAATGACAATATAAATATGTGGGTGTGTAATATATAAATACGTATAGATGTGTATATATGTGCATATGTTTATCCTTCCAACAACTGCTCTAGGCCAGAGATGCAATTATTATTCCTATTTAACAGGAATATGGAATCTGAGAGAGGGAGAGGTTGAGTGAATTTCCAAAGGTCACACAACAAGTTAGTGTCTAAGGCAGGTCTTTTTGAGTGGCAGCAGTGAATCCAGAACGGTTTTAAATGGTACCTTATGTGGTACCTTAACTAAATCTTGAAGGAAGAGAGACACTTTATGGTCAAAGGTGAGGAGGAAGTGCATTCAATCCATGAAGAAAAGAATGGGGATCAGAGATAGGGCATTATGTGTGAAGAAGAGAGAAAAGGCCATGTTGTGTGCATCACAGAGTGCATGAGAGAGAATAATGTGCAATGAAGCTGAAAATTTAGGATCATAACTTTTGAGGTGATTTGGAACCCTAGAGAACATCAAATTTAAAACTCTCCTTTTTGAAACAGAATGAGGCCTACAGTGATTTTCCCAAGCTTGAGAAGCTAGGGTTGGAGGTTGGAATTGAACGCAGGTCATCTTGATTTTCAGTCTTCATCTTTATCCATTATAATTTGCTGCTTCTTAAAATAGTTTAGGCTCAGATTATAGATGGTTTTAAAAGGCAGAGTAGTTTATCTTTTGTATTAGATGTATTTTTCCCCTTCTTCCTTTCTTCTTTCCTCTTTCTCTCATTATATGCACACATACATAAATAGTATCCCTAAAGTATAAGCTAAAAAATGCCCTAAAACTTTTGGGACATTATGAGTATGTGTGTGTGTGCGCGCATGTGTGCCTGTGAGCATGTGTGCATGTGTGTGTGTACATATGTATGTGTGCATGCACATTCAAGGATCCAATGGCATATATTGTCTAATATCTTCAATCAATCAAGCCTAACACATATTAAGAATGTGATTACTGTGTACCTAACAGGATATAAAGTCAAAAGTGATATAGTTCCTGTTTAATAACTTAAAACTACCTTAAAACTTTTGGCTCAATTGTGTTTTTTAATTTTTTTAAATTTTTTGCTTTTTGGAGGGCAATTTGTGGTTAAGTAACTTGCCCAAGGTCACACAGCTAGTTTTTGTGTTGTGTCTGATGCGGTATTTGAACTCAGGTCCTGACTCCAGGGCTGGTACTGTATTCACTGCTCCACCTAGTCACCCCAGATAAATGTGTTTTTAATGTATATTTCTCTTTTTCGATTTCATTTTCATTTTGGGACAATACTTTTTGATACCTATAAAATTTTCAATGCTTTTGTTGACTTCTCTTTTTTCAGATTCTCTAAAATTTACTCCTTTGTCTAGTGTTTTGATACTCCCCCCTAACTTCCGGTTTGCCAGCCCTAACCCTTCTATCCATTTGACTTTATTACTAGTACTGGTCTAGTTTGTGTTTTTTGCTGATTTTAGTGCCATCTCTGCTTTACAACAGTTCTTCAGTATGTACAGGGACTGTGTACACAAATTGATTGCGTTAATGAGCAATGGAAATGTACTGACCACTGATTCAGGAAACCTGGGTTTTATTCCTAACTTTGCCAATTTGGACAGTGCATTTCAACTTATGTTTATTAACCATCAAATATGTTTCAGACACTTTAGAAGGTGCTGAAGAGAATATAAAATGTCAAGCAGTATTTTTTCTGAGGCTGGCCCTCATGCCTAGAATGTCCTTCCTCATCTCCACATTTTGCAATTTCCCGTTTCCTTAAAACATTGTTTCAAATGTATCCTTACTAGAAAGCCTTTCCTGATCCCTCCCAACGGCCTCCATCTCCCTAAAACTACCTTGTATTTATTCTTATATAGTTTGTATGTATCATTGTATAACTGATATCCATTAATGTAGTGCAGTGCATAGAGTGCTGGGCCTGGAGTCAGGAAGATTCATCTTCCTAAGTTCAAATCTGGTCTCAGACACTTACCAGGTATGTGATCTTGGGCGAGTCTATTAACCGTGTTTGCCTCCGTTTCCTCATCTGTCAAATGAGCTAAAGTAGAAGATGGTAAACCAATCCAGTATCCTTGCTAAGAAAACCTCAAATAGGGTCATGAAGAGTTGGACAGAAAAAAATGATTGAACAACAGCATTGAAGTAATATAAGCTGTCTTCCTCTTTAGAGTGTAAACTCTCCAAAATCTTTAGTTTTTACTTATAATTATATGTCTCAAGTGTTTGGTACACAGCTAGCACATGCTCAATATATGTTAGACTTGATTGATTTAGGTTATTATACAGGGTATGCCTTTGGGTCCTGGAATTGGGGAAATCAGAAAAAAAGTACTATTTACTATGGTACAAGGCAGAATATGGTTCGTTCCATTAAGACGCGCACATGAAGTGTTATTAAAACTGTAGGTATTAAAAGTACATGTACCTTGGCAAGGTCATGAAAAGCTGTATGGAAAAGGTGGAATGTGAAATTTACCTTCAAGGATGAGTAAAATTGTGACAGGCAGGCATGTAGTGAGAGTGAAGGGAGCAACATAAGCAAAGTCTTAGAGACATTAAAATACAGGCTATGTTCAAGCAAAGGTAAGCATACTGTCTAGTTTGGTTTGGGCTTTAATCAGATTTAAGAGGATAGTGTAAAAGTATAAGATAACTAGGGTCATATTGCTGCAGAGCTTGAATGTCAGGGTAAGGAATTTGGAATTTTTTACATGAGAAGAGGGAGCTATTGAAAATTTTGGAATGGGTAGTGACCCATAAGAGCCATGATTTAAAATAATTAATTTGATAGTGAATTTGGTAGTTGTATGGGATGGAGGGGGAAGAGACTAATGGTGGAGAGAATTATTGGGGTACAGTTGTAAAAGGGAGAATTAATAAAGGGCTGAACTAGGATAACAACAATCAGAATGGAAAGGAAAAGATAAATCCAAGAAACATTTTAGAGGTAAAATCCAAAGCAGGGGGCCACAGATTAGATATGAGTGAGGAGAGGAAAAATTAACCTCTGGATTCCTGGCCTGAATGATTGGAAAACAGTGGCGATATTAATAGTACTAGGAAGGTCAAGGGTGAACTGATTTGAAGAGGAAAGTCTACATTAAGGGAAGGAGGTAAAGATGAGAATCAGGAAAGTGTCACATCATCAGTTAAAGCAGGAGAAAGCTTCAGAGTGTGAGTAGTACCTTATTTCAATACTATGAGGAAGAGATGAGAGGAAAAAAAAGAATATATGAGCAATGACTTTTGAATTCAGGGGAAGAAATAAAGTTCTAAGAAAACCTTTGATTTGGTTATTAGGTCATTGGTGATCTTCAAGAACAAAAAGGGTTCAGTTTAGTAATGGAATCATAAGTTAATTTAGAAATGCTTAAGGACTGAGCAAGTAGAGAGGAGAAGGGAGCAACCATTTATTAAATGTCTACTATTGCCAGGTGTTATATTAATATATATATATATATATAATGTTATGGAATCCCCACAACAACCTTCAGCAGCAGGTGCTGTCATTATCAATTGAGGCAGTGAGATAAGTGACTTGCTCAAAGTCACACAGGTAATAAGTGTCTGAAGCCAAATTTGAACTCAAACCTAGTGAGGAAATACAAATAGCAAATATAGGGTTGTCTTTTGGGAAATTTTATAATAAATGGAAAGAGAAAGAGATGATGATAGTCTGAGGGAGTAACAGTGTTTAGGGAAAGAGTTGCATTTGTTGTTGTTGTTGTGGAGAGGAATGAGCAGAGTTTACAAGTGGAAATCCTTCTTACTTTCAGGGCTTCCACACCATGCTTTAGCTGCCTTCTCACCCTGGAACTCCCTTCACTACCTTCTTGCCCCATAGTATCGCCCTGCTTTTCTGCTCCCATTCTTCCATGAATGAATCCTTCCCAGCCCTTCTGTTTTAGAGATGAACCCTTGCTTCTTTCACGTCTTGGCTCCACTTCTGACTCTCAGGATTTTGCCCCCATCCCCCCATGTAGATACCCCACTCTTCCTGCCTTTGTGTTTATATCCCCCTATTATAAAATGCAAACTCCTTGAGGACAAGGGCTTATTTTTGTATCCTCAGGACTTATTACATAGATTAAGCACTTAATAAATCTTATTTCCTAGCCTTTCTTTGTAGATAGAAGGGATAGATATAGTAGAGACAGAGAAACTAAAGATGCATGAGAGAGGGGCAATTGATGGAACGAGGTTCCAGAAAATCTAAGATTTGATAATTTGGGAGATCATTATTTATCACATATTATGGTACTTGACAGTGCTTTAAGCTATTCCTAAGTTTTTATGGGGGTACCCATATGAAAAAAAATTATCGAATGTTTTTATTTTCTTCCTTTCAGTAGAATATCTTAAAAGAAGTCAGCAATTACTAAAATATAAACATAGCTCTCATTGGAATTTCTCTAACTCTGATAGAACTAAAAGTGAAAGATTGCAGCGACTATCTTTTTCAGAAACATTATTCTATTTATGAGGTCACTGAGATCTAGGAAAGTTGGGACTGGCTAAAGTCCTACAAAAATTGTCATCAGATGTGTGCCAAAGTCCTCTGTCTGTATTCAGTGCTTCTTCCACTGTCCAACACTCTTCTAGTCAGCTAGACATTTATGAAATGAAGGGCAAGAAGTTTTAGATGATTTCAGTCACTTTGGAAAACTGAATCAGAGAGGGAGTTCATTAGATACTCTCCCGTGGAGTTTAGTTTTTATGATGATGGCTGAATTAATTATGAGTCTACTCCAAAAGGAACAACATAGAAAGGGCTAGATGGAAAATCAGAATACTTGGATTTTGATTCCAGTTGTCTAAATGATTAGCTTGTGCCCTTTACTCTTTTGGGCCTCATTTTCCTCATCTGTCAAATGAGGGCATAGGAAATATGATCTTCAGATCCAATTCCAGCTCTAAGGGTCTATGGTCCTTATGAACTCAGACCAGGAAGGGCATACACACATATGTTATATACACACATATATACTTATATGTTACATATACACATATATGCCATATGTGTGTATGTAGATGGGTGTGTGTATACATACATATTTATTTATATATACCCTTCCTCCCCAATGGGGAACAACTGGGGTAGGAAAGGATGTGGCATTCATAAGTTTTCCTTGAAAGGGAATGCCAGTAATCAAAATCAAGGTGATACTCATTCCTTTAGTCACGCCCACTTCTTGGTGTACCATAACTATTTGGCTTGAGACAGAACAACTTAAAAATCCTCACATTGCTTTATTTAAAAACTGTCAAGAAGCTTTATATTTCAACTATGTATCTCTTCCATTCTACTTTGAAACAGCATTTTTAGCCTCTTATCTCCTAATTTAGACTTGTGTTTGAAGAGAGATTTCTGCCCATCTCTTGCTCTCCAGAGAACTAATTTTCTTCAGGGCAGACATCTAGCTCTTTCTGTGAGCACTCAGATTGCTTTTTTTATTCCTTTCTAGCCAAAGAGAGTTGACCCCTCTTCACCTCTACCTTTGAAGGCACTCTATTGTACAGTTTTCCTTTTCTTTCTTCTCCCTTCATCTCCCAACCCCTTTTTTATTCTCCCTTTCATGATTTCTAAAGACTGAATTTGTGTTGAATCTACTCAAAGATTCCTCTCTTCACTTGCCCAAAAGACTGTCTTTGCTCACTTTTAATCTTTATTCCAAAATAGGAGTCTGTAGAATTAAATAATTCAAATGACCATTTCCTGCTTTTTCCAGATACCAAGGACCTTCTAATTGTTCAATTTTTTTTCAGTCTAAATCCTTCTTAACCTTCCCACAATAACTTACACTCCCATTTATATAAGATTCTCTTCTCCTTTGGTTTCTATGACAATATTCTATCCTGGCTATGGTCCTAACTATCTGAATGCTCCTTCTCATTCCCATTTACTCATCTGTCTTCTTCCTCCTGACTCTTAAGTATGAATAATTTCATCAAGATTTTTTCTTGACTTCTCTATTCCCCTCCCTCCCTCCACTCTCCTTCTTTCCCTCCCTTTTTCCTCCTCCTCCTCCTCCTCCTTCCTTCTTTCCCACTTCTTCTTCTTCTTCTTCTTCTTCTTCTTCTTCTTCTTCTT
>NW_027187378.1:18523049-18599820 GCF_028583685.1 Petaurus breviceps papuanus
CTTCTTCTCCTCTCTCTCTCTCTCTCTCTCTCTCTCTCTCTCTCTCTCTCTCTCTCTCTCTCTCTTTCCCTCCCTTCCTCCCTCCCTCCTTCTTTCCCTGTTTCCTAATTTATTTTGCTAATTTCATCTACTTTCATAACTTAAACTATCACTACTGTACAGAAGACTCCAAAATCAGTATCTCCAACTTCTTTTTTAATGTTCAATCCTGTTTTTTCCATCTACTGGATAGTTCCATCTGAGTGTTTTATTAACATCTCAAACTTAGTATGTCTGAAACTGAATTCATCATTTGTTATTCAGTCATTTTCAGTCATGTTCAACTCTTTGTAACCCCATTTGGGATATTCTTGGCAAAGATACTACAGTGGTTTGCCATTTCCTTCTCCAACTCATTTTATAGATGAGGAAACTGAGACTAACAGGGGTAAGTGACTCACGCAGGATCTCACAGCTGATAAGTGTCTGAGGAACTCTGGAAAATGAGTCTTCCTAATTCTAGACCTGGTGCCCTACCCACTGTACCACATAGCTCCTTGAACTCATCATTATCTTACCCAAGCTATCTCCTGTTCTGAACTTCCCTATTTCTTTATGAAAGTATTACCCTTTTCCAAATTTATAGACTCAAAATCCTAGAGTCATTTTAAATTTATCCTTCCCCCTAACCCTTTCTTCCACATCATACAAGTCTCCTAGTCAAGTTGCAAAATGCTATTGTTCTACCTATGTTATACCTCTAAAATACCTCTTTATATCCCCCTCCTTCATTGTACTTCCATTTTCATTCATTTAGTTAAAATCTAATTATCTTTCATTTTACGGGTTCATAGATTTGGCATTGGAACAGATCCTAGAGTCCATCTAGTCCATTATTCTTAATTTACAGATTTGAGATCTTAGACCTAGAGTATTTAAAAGACTTAACCAAAGTCAAACAGGTTGTAAAGGACAGAATCGAGATATGATTCCAGATCTCAGTGTAATTCAAATCCTGCCTCTGACATCTACTGTTTACTACTCTAAAACCTACTAATGACTCCATTTTAATCCTTCAATGTTTTCCACATAGTTGTCAAAGAAATATTCTGAATATTAATTATGTCACTATTGTGCTTAGAAACTGTCAATAATTCTACATTGCCTATCAAATAAGGTACACGTTTTTAAGTCTGGTATTCAATTCCTCTGCAATAGGAATATAGCATATCTCTTCTTTTTATTTCCTCCGCTCTATTCTCCTTCAATCTACCTTCCCTTATATGTTGGAATCAAAAGGGGCTATTACATAAAGTTCTACATTTTCTTGCCTTTCTCTTGGCTCCATGTATACATACATACATGCATATATATATATATGTGTGTATATATATACATATATATCTTAATGGGATAGTTAAAATGCCATTTCCTCTATAAAACCTTCTGTGACCCCTTCAAATAAAACTAATATATCCCTCTTTCAACCTCTCATGTCATTCTAGTTGACTTCTACTATTCTCTGAATCACATTCTGACTCATTTCATAGCCGTTTGTGTGCTGATTGACTTAGTGGGGGGTAATCATTTAACTGAGATTATTCTTTTTTTATTTGTATTCTTAATATTTTGCACTTAGTAGATGGTTAATAAATGCTTGTTGATTACTTGTAGGTCACTAAGTAGTTATCTTTGTAGTTTCATCCACTAAAGTACCTTGTTTGATTCTACTTGAAACATTAGAAACATAATTTTGTAGGAAAATTCTTGTATTTTGATCTACCAAGTCATTTCTTTTTTTCTGTTTGGTGTTTGTATACTTGTGTAGTGTGTGTGTATGTGTGTGTGTGTGTGTGTGTGTATGCTAAGTCAACAAATAATGAACAATGGAATCTTATGGTCACTATATCACTCAGTCAATTGTATATCTATTAGGTTGTGGTCTTCTCTATAAAATAATGTAAGAGAGACTATCCATCTCTTTCTCATATTTTCACTACAGGATATTTAAATACAATCAACTCATTAACTTACTAGAAGTAAACTAATCCCAAAAAAGAAATGGCTTGTCCCAATTAGTTTCATAGGGAATAAGTATCAAAGTCAAGATTTGAAACTAGATTCTCTGATTCTAAATAATAATAACAATAATGATAATAATAATCACATAATCATCTGCATAGCAATTTAAAATTTGCAAAATATTTTACAAGTGTTGTCTCATTTGATCTTCACAAAACTCAATGGTTTATGTACTGTTATTCCCATTTTACAGATGAGGATACTGGGGCTGAATGATATAATTGACTTACCTAGAATCAAGCAGACGGTAAGTGTCCCAGGCAGAATTTGAACTCAAATTGTCCTGCCTCCAAGTCCAAAACTCTGTCCACTGTGCCACCCAACTTTCTAAATGGTATCTGTGTCTGTCATGTCTTGTTGAAAACTTGTTGCTATTGGGAAAATGAAAGCATTTTAAATTGACCCCATGTGTCTGATCAATTTTCAGGATAACACCAATTAATTTTAATTTCAGGTTTTTTTT
Source organism: Petaurus breviceps papuanus (assembly GCF_028583685.1). Classification (NCBI taxonomy): domain Eukaryota; kingdom Metazoa; phylum Chordata; class Mammalia; order Diprotodontia; family Petauridae; genus Petaurus; species Petaurus breviceps. The sequence goes on from NW_027187378.1 coordinate 18,525,574, forward strand.
TTTGTTTGGTTGTTTTTTAACAAATTTCCTGGAAAGCTTTATCAGAAAGAACACTTTGATTGGCAGCTTAGCATCCTGCTGTTTGGGCGAATATGTGGTACTCTCAAAGATAATATCACATGACGCTAATTGTTTATTTATAGCTAGCAAAGTAATTTCATTAAATATAAAGTTGTAAGGAAAGAAAATGTGGATCATGGTAATAAAGTAGTTACTAATCAAAGACAACTAGACAAACATGCACAAATACATATATGTTTTATACATATAAATATATATAGGTATATATGTGTATACACACACACACACACATGCACAAATGGCATTGAAGCTTTCTGACCTTTTCCTTTGAGGTTTTTGTTTAGTGTTTTGTCCATTGAGCCAATTTATTTTTACTACTCTCCTTTCTTCTAGATGTTTCCATATAAGATTTATCTTGAGTCCCTATAGAAGTTTGTTTATTGCTTGTTTTCCTTTTTTTCCCCTTCTGATCAGGTCACCACTGATAGAGGTGAACAGTAAATTAATCTACTAATTACAATCATCCAATAGAATATGATTTCCCCTTCCAATGTTTTTTTCACCTAAATGAACACAATCCTACACTCATTTATTTCATTTTCCCATCTCAGTTTTGCCAGGGAAATGCTAGACCAATGAGCCTTAAAAGAGACAGAGGTGATTATTAAAATGAAGATCTCTGTATTTCTGTGGGGCACTGAATCCCACTGCTCTCCTATAATACCTTGAATTTTGTGACTTGACATTGACAGTTTCATGAGTTAACTTTATTTATTAATAAAGCTCCTAAGATCTAACAGCAGGGAGTGGAGACATGTCCAAAACATGATTTCCTTCAACATCTAGCTAAAGAGTCACTTCTTCCAGGGAACTTTTCAGGATTAGCTCAACACCATGAGTTCCTTTTCTCAAATTTTTTGTAGCAATTATTAGGACCATAAACCTCATGGTGCTTTATTCTATCTTACTCCCTAGTTATTTTGTGTGGGGACATTTTGTCTTCCCAATTAGGGTGCCAACTCCTCTATTCAGGGACATTATATCTCACACTTCTTTTCTCCTTTCTATTTATGTGGCCCTGGGTCTGGGCATAAGTAGGCAATGACTGTGAATGTTTAGACACTCTGTCCAAGCATAGGGATCAGCCTAGAAGGGGACAGGTCTGATTAAGCCCATGGACACACTTCTGATAACAATGCTTATAATGCATAAAATAAAATCCACAAGATTACAAAGGTTACCAAAGGCTGGTAAAAAGACATTTTATTTTATCCAAATTCATCGATCTCTTAAAGCCTAGCCCTGGAGCCTTTAAGACTCTGTAGACAATGGTTTAAGAACCCCTACTATATGGTTTCATTTGAAAGGGTTCAAGCATCTAGGTGGTATGGTGTGTAGACAGCTGGTTCTGGAGTCAGAAAAACTTGAGTTCAAATCTAGCATCAGGTACTTACTAGCTGCTTGACCCTGGTAAGTCACTTCATCTCTATCTACTTCAGTTTCCTTAACTGTAAAATGAGTGTCATAAAAGATCTATGTCAGAGTTGTTGTGAGGATGAAATGATATATTTATAAAACAGTTGTTAGGATAAAATGAGATATTTGTAAAACACAGGGCCTGGGACACAGTAGCCACTTACTAAATGCTTGATCTTTCCCTTCCCTTCCCTAAAATTCCAATCATTTTAAATTGGATTTGGATTTTTTAAAAAGGGCAAGAAATGTTAATTGACTGCCTAAATAATAGCTCTCATTTAAATAGTGCTTTGAGGTGGAAGAAGCACTACCCTAGGAAAACCCAGTGTAGTAAGCACTAAGGAAACCAAGATTCAGTAAGATATAATAACAATAATTTTTCCAAAGAACTTACTATGTGCCTGGCACTGTGCTAAAGACTTTACAATTGTTACCTCATTTGATTCTCACAACAACTTGCAAATACATTTGAACCAGTAGAAAAGTTAAACTAAGTGGCCAAGGTCATTGCTCTTCACCCACATAGCACTCATTCTTGCATATGTTAAATATCCAGATCAAATGAAGCAGAGTATCCAGAAGGGAAAATGAGAGGTATTGTCCTTCCTTCTTGAAGAGGACCAATGATACCAGGAGGGTGATGTCTTGACTTTTAAGTGAATTGGATTCAAGTGAGGCAGGGCTGTGCAAAGTCATCAGCCCACTGTCTCCTCTAGAGTCATTAGAGTCCAGCAGCAAGACATTAGGATGACTGATGATGGCCCTGGATACAGTAGGATAACTTATTCTTTCTAAGCTAAGGTCTTTTCCAGGTCTCAGTTTATCTGAAGCCACACTCATTTAGTTGTTAAAGGCTAGGTAAGAACTGGGGTTAAAAGATGGCCCACTTTGCTCTGGCCAGAACAGAAACAATTGCTATTTGTACTCACTGTGAGCCATTAAAACCCCAACAATTCAAATAATCTGTTACTGTTTAACATGTAAATTGAACCATCACCACCACCACCCATCTTCTCTGGGACCATGATGGAAGCAACCCATTCCTGGAGCCCAAGAACTTTGGGAGGAGCCATATCCCCCAACCACTACACATACTTTTGGCAGCCATCACTGAGGGGAGAAATCACTGGGAGGAAGGGTCGCAACTTCCTCTTCAAAATTAGTAATAACAGCTGAGCAACTGCCACCAAAAGGCAGATAAGCACAAAGGCCTTGGCCATACAATATCTCTCATATCACCATCTCAGCCCCCATACCTATTATTTAGGGAAGAAAGGCCATCTGTTCCCACTACTTAAGGAGCCTGGTAACCTGAAGGAGAGACAGATAGCAGATGTTTCAAGCAAGTCAAACCACCAGCACAACCTTGACCACAACTTCCCCTCAAACTGATAGAGCCTAGAACTCTGAGATTTAGATCCTTAGGAATAGCAGTGCTTTTAGCCTAATACCCATAGCCATTATCCTGGGATGCATAGCTCATGGAGATGCCAGCTGACAATGCCTGCTCTAGAGGTTATAGCCACAGCTGCTTATGACCCAGGAAAGAAAATTCTTGCTCCCAAAGTTCTTGGCAGTCAGAAGACTCAACATCTGAAAATATGATTTTGTCAGTGGAAATGACATACAAGAGAAGATATTACAATTCACTTTTTCTCTGCAACCAAAGGACCATAGGACCTTTCCAACTGATTTGCAGCTGAAAACTTCCATATGTCTTGTCTCTCCCATTAGAATGTGAGCTTGAGAGCAGGAATCCTCTTACTTTTCTATATTTATTCCCAGAATTTAGCACATCACTTAGCCCATAGCAAATAGTTCATTAATGCTTTACTCCATTAATTCATTCAATAATATTAGTAAAAGGCAAAGTCACATAGTTTAAGGTTTCCATTTGAAGGGAGAACCTTTAAAATAGCATATTTCTAAAGGATTACAGATTTACAGAACTTGAGAGTTTGAAGGAATCTCAGAAGCTGACTAGTGCAAACTTTACATGAAAGAATCCTCATTTTATACTGAATAAGTGCCTTTAAAACCTCTGCTGATTTTGATTTCTGAATGGGAAAAAGGAAAGGTGACCAAAAGTCACCACCTCCTTCTATTCAGGGCAATAATAAGACTTAGTAGATGGCAGAAATAATCTATCAGATGGTAAGGCTTCAGGACATATCAGAATTTGATGACATTGTGGTCTTAGTGGGCCAGTTAACTCAGATGGTCACACCACAGAGCTAATGAGATCAGGATTGTGGATCCTAGCCCTAATCCATTATTTCACATGTTTTTTTTTTCAGATTCCAAAAAATACATCATGCAAATACTTCTTTTTCTTTTAGTAATCAAATAGCTTTCCCTTTCTCCCCCTTCCCCATTTCTTCTCTTTTTTAAAAGAATAGTTAAAAAAAACCCATTGCAAAATGATACCCTCCAGGTTTCTACCTGTTTAGTATAAATTGTTTCCTTGGCCTTTTGAAGGTAATTAAGTATATCATCCATCTAGAGGTACATGCAATGTATTAAAGTTTTACGTTAGTCATTAAAGATTTAGTTGCAGACTCTCACTCCTAACGAAACAATCTTCTATGTATTAGATTTTCTTTTTTACTTTAAATTATTCTCTCCTCTACTCTTTCACACATATTTGCAACAAAACCTTGTGTGAAATATAGCCTCTTAAATGAATAAAGTATGAGCTCTCCTCAGTCCTTCTTGCTGAGCCTTTAATGAAATCCATTTCTCTTTGATGTTCTCAATTAAAAGAAGCAAAGAAATGGGAGTGTGACTTTAATTATTTCTTGATCTATGTGTACTTTTGTTTCAATGACAGTAGGGCTAGTCCATGGTCAAAGATTCTCAGGGCTTCCTGCCATGCCTAGAATCATCTCAGGTATTGGAGAAAGAGGGAAGGTCTTTACTCATCCCTTTTTAAATTTCCTCTGTTGATTATTTCCAATTTTTCCTTTACATAGCTTGTTTGTACATAGTTTTTTTTGCATGTTGTTTTCCACATTAGAATGTGATCTCCTTGAGGGCAGGATCTATCTTTTGCTTTCTTTGTATCCATAGCATTTAGCACAGTGACTGGCACAAATTAATAAATGTTTATTGCCTGACCAAATGCTTAGTACAATGGAAATGAAGCTAGTGGAAATCAACAGGGAGAAAAGAATCATGGGCAAAGAACAGAACACTGAATCTTGTCTTATAGGACTAGCATGATCCCTATTTCATATATGAAAGGGACAAAAATACATCATTTGACTTAAACTAATCTGATAGAATGTATTTGGAACCTCAAGAAGCATGATGAAGCCTGTTAACTTTCTTCCACTTAAGAATGGACGTCCCAAGTGGGAAAAAATAGAATGTCCAAGGGTCCTTTATTTTTCTTCAAGTACATTTTAAGATCAACTAATTGTTATTGGGTGTCTACTTATGTGCAAGGGCAATGTGGTGTAGACACATAGGTTGTATTTATCTGAGAATGATTTTCTAAGATTATAGCTTTAACTAGGTCAGGGCAACTGGATATATTCCCAGGGCTCTGAAACTTAGAGGGGGCCAATATTATCATCTTCAGATGTGCTTCCTTCCCCAAATGACCATACTCCCATCCTCTATCTTTGGTCCTTGGTCAGAGACATCCTACCTCTTACCTCCCACTTCCTCCTTAACACCAGCCAACCCTTCAGTAGCATAAAGATATTTTAGTTTCTAAGGATACACTTTCTCTCCCTAAACTTAGGCAGTCCTCCACCACACACACACACACACACACACACACACACACACACACACACATATATATATACAGAATCCGTTCCTTTTGCAGGATAGAAGACTAGCAATCTCCTGGGGGTATTCCTCCAACATGAAGTAACTATATCCCAGGTGAGAGAGAAAGATCCACCCTCTATAATCCCCCCCTTCACCTTTTAACCTTGTCTTGTGAAAATTAAAAGTTATATTTCTATCTGATGTTGTCTTTCCTTGATTAAGCAAATTCTGAAAATACCACAACTCAATCCACAAGGCCTGGACCTGAGAGAAGTCAATTCAGGTCATGTGATATTCATATTGTAGGAATGAAATATATGAACCTTTAACTTTGACTTTCTTTTTCCTTGTTCATTGGGATTGACATTGATATTTCTGCAGGAAGTTGCTATACTATCTTCCCATAGTCATAGGGACAACAGTGTAAGAAGGTAAGGAGAGTATGAAGACAGCATTGAATGTTTCAGCAGTAATTAATACATACAGATGCTACTTCTGGCCCACCATCAGTTGCATATGTGATTTGAGTTGTTATATTTGTTTTCTTCTTTATCCCAGAAGTGGAGATAGCTAAGGGGGCAGATATTTGATGCAAGGAATAGATTGCTGGTCCTGGAGTCAGGAAGACTCATCTTGCTGAAGTTAAATCTGGCTTCAGATACTAGCTGTGTGACCCTGGGCAGGTCACTTAACGCTGTTTGCCTCAGGTCCTCGTCTGTAAAATGAGGGGGAAAAGGAAATGGAAAACCTCTGTAGTATCATTGCCAAGTAAATCCCAAATGGGATCATGAAGAGTTGGATATGACTGAACCAACTAAACAATGGGGATGCCCATGAGGTTGCCCTTGTGAAGCAGCTGGCTAAGGCAGCTAATGGCATTGGTGCCCCTAATCTTTAAGAGAAGGTAAAGAGCCCAACCATGACTTTGTCCTAACATCCTCCTCTAACCAGGTCCCAGCTCTGAGTTTCTGATTAACAATATGACTTTAGGCCAGATATTTCCTCTCTTTGCCCTTCATTTTTCCTCATCTGCATGACAAAGGGGTTGAATGGGATGTTCACTGTCATAATATCCAGTGCAAATTTTCTATAATCTAAAAGTAAAGTAATGTTATTATTAGGATCATGCTTGGAGACCCAGAAAAAGGGTGGGAATATTTTGCAACACTTCTCCTCACAACTATTTTGATTAATCTAATGTGAAATTCTATATTATAACTGTATTAAAATCTTCCCCATGAATTCAATGTGCAGTGGTCCATGCGGAGATAACCTATGGCAAGTATACAGGTACATATTATCTTGCCCTATCCCTTACTCACTACCTACAAAATCTTCCTGAGGTACTCCCCCACCTTTTAGCTGAGATCCATAGAAGGATTGTCATCTAATGCTACTGCACTTCTAATGAAGGAATACTTTTACTGAAATATTGTGATGAATGCTAAAGGTACAAAGCAAACTCTTAATCCTATATTTCCCTTTACTTTTGTGTTGAAAATTGATGTTGGAATTGGATTTAACTTCATAAACCTAATCCTGAACCTGAGGAAAAAAAGTCCTTTTCATGTGCATCTCTCAGCATAGCCAAGTAAGAACCAAAGCAAGTGTTACATGAGCTCTCACATCCAACTCTTGAGGGGACTCTGTAGAATAGGGACCATGTCAATTACAAGCATATGATGACCCCAAGAGTAAGACTAGCCTAGAGTGAAAATCCTTCCTCATCAGATGTTAGCTATAACTGTGAGAGCAAGAATTTGAGGCTTGTCCTTTTTCACTCTCTCTGTCTTTAAGCATTTCATTATACTAAAAATTTCTGTGCCTCCAAAAACTTTTGTGGCTTCAATACAAGTTTGCTTTTTGAATAGGAATTCAATATCAAGGAAGGCAAATACTTTTCTGGTTTACTTTGGAATATTGTTGGCATTTTTAAGTGGTTAGAAAGTCATGAAGTCGGGTGGCTAGGTGGTGCGATGAATAGAGCACTGGCCCTGGAGTCAGGAGGACCTGATTTCAAATACAACCTCAGACACTTACCACTTACTAGCCATGTGACCTTAGACAAGTCATTGAACCCCAATTGACCTCCAAAAAAAAAGAAAAAAAAGAAAGTCATGAAGGACCAAACTTATTCTTCTTAGGAAAAGAGGCAGAAAACTGCCAGTCACAGTGACACTGCTGTATCAGTGACTAGCATGAATGGTCACCTGGTGTTCTGGGGAGAAAAGAACTCACATAGAGGAAAGTGCCATGGAGTATCTTCCTATATCATGTGAACCATAAAGGAGAAACAATACAGGGTGAAAGGTCTTCAATTTTCTATATTAAAGTATATGAATTATAAATTGGCAGTGGTTATTTCTTCAACAAATTGGATGAATAGGGTGGCTAGGTGGCACAGTGAACAGTGCACCGGCCCTGGAGTTAGGAACACCTGAATTCAAATCTGGCCTCAGACACAACAACAAAAAAAACTAGCCATGTGACCTTGGATAAGTCACTAAACCCCAATTCCCCTCCAAAAAAAATGGATGAACACATCCTTCTGGACTTTTTGTAGCACTTAATTTATTGAACATATCCTTCATTAGGTGCAACGAATTTATTGAGATGAAGAAGACATAGTATGAGCCCTTAAAAAGCTTAGAGCCTAACATGAAGCAGAATGTGATGTGTCACAAATTTACAGACAAGGTTACTTCATAGAGGGAAGATATATCCACTCATAGGGATCAGGGAAATTTTCATGAAAGAAAACGATGTGCAAGACCCACAAGTTTCAAGTTTTTAGCATCACCTATTCAAGTGAATGTTCATTGGAACTAGATGCCTCTTTTTTGTCTGTAACATGAAGGGCAAAGTCGCACAGCATTATTGACTGCAAAACATAAAACCTGTAAGCACTGAGGGACTTCATGGACACATCCATGAGCCACTGTCTCTGGTGCATTTTTGGCTACGTTTTGCTGATTCTTGATTCTCTTAGGTAACATCAATACTTGGGATTGACCCCCCCCCCCCAATGACTGATGACTCCTTAGTAGGGATCACATTGTTATCAGTTATATAAAACTCAGATTTTCAAAGCATATTTTTGCATTTTCTAATTCTGTGAGAGAGACATTCTTACCAACTTGATTTTACAGTTGAGGAATCAGAAGCTTAGAGGAACTAAATGATTTGCCCAGGATCAGCCTACTCATGTTTGAGATAGAAATCAAGCCAAGACTTTTCTGACTTCAACTAGCACTCTTTCAATTATGCTACACTTATTTCCTGGCTCAAACCCTCAACTCCTTGCTTAATGACAACTCACTTTATCCTACTGGTAATTTTCACACATGACTTTTCCCCTCCCCTTCCCTATGGTCATGTAAAGCTAATTTTGCCTTTAGTAGATTCCACCATTAATTATTATACTTGCCACACCATACATTTTTAGGATCAAAATTATCAATTTTGAGTTTGACTTTAAAGGGTAGATAGGTAGGATTTCATGGAGGAAAATTGGAGCTCTTTGTAGTCTCTTTAAACCAGGGTCAATGACTTTTTTTTGTTCACTTTCTTCTCTGGACTCTTATAGACAGCTCTCATAATGTTCTAACACAAAACATTCAAAATGCCACCCAATTTAGCAACTGACTGGCACTGTCTTACATTATCATCTAGAGACAACTTGACCATATTAAGTAGAATACTAGATTTGGAGCTAGAAAGTTCAGGTTTCAACAGTAATGTGACCCTACTCAACTTCTTTATGCCCCCAGAAAACTTCCTGGGATGTAGCTATTTTACCAAACATGACTTTCAAGGGAGTTTATCCCCAACAAAAATCACTGATCCTTTAGTCCTTTTATTGCTAAGGCATGGAGAAAGTTGGAGGCAAGTGACCTAGGTTTGAATACTGCTTTATACCTTTACTAACTATGGAATTATGGGCAAGTCACTTAAACTTTTAGTGTCTCAATTTCCTTCTCTGTAAAATGTAGACAGATATACTTGCAGTAACTACTTCACAAGGGTGGTGTGATTAAGAATATTTGCAAATCTTAAAATACTATAGAAATTTTAGTTATAATTATGTGTACAAGTCTTATATTTTCCAGCAAAGGTGGGACCTTTCACTGCTTCATACATTCTTGTATAGCTTCTGCAACACCTAAAAAAGGTCTGGAAATATAGTAAAATAAATGATTGATTGAGTAATTATTTGCCATGCCAAGTAGAGTACGAAAGAGTTGCTGATGGCCAGACTATAAACTTCCTACATCTTAGGGAGCATATTTAATGGTTATAGTTGTCTCATATTGACTAACCATGTCAGGGAGTCTTTTATGCAATTTCCATCTTGTCAATGGAGAAATTGAAGTACCAGAAGATTGTAAGTTATTTAACATGGATAGCCTGGGATTAGTTGAGGAACAATATACTTAAATTCAGTTGTGGCTCATAGTATTGCATTTACAATTCACACTACAAATAATAAAATATTTAAACAGGAAACCAGAGAACTCAAAGCAGTGATAGTTACACAGTTTGAAGTGTTCTCTAATCAGTCTCTGCTGTTCTAGGAAAAATGTTTCCAGGAGGAACAGTTTAAAGATAGATTTTTTGGTTTCTGATCATAGCATTGCTGCTTTCTAAATTGTGGATCATAGCCCCGTGGGCCATTTTGACAGCTCCCTCAATTATTGGAATATTGCCCCCCTTCTCATTCATATCTCTTTTAGAATATTCCTTTACCTCTGTGTATCTCAGTTATTTTTTTGGATAATCTCTAACTTCTCAGAATATAGGGCCAAATGTTGAATCAACAGACACAAGCTTGTATGAAAAGATGTATGTAAAATTTTCTTGGCTAGGAATGCAGTAAAGCTCTCCTGAAGAGAATTGGATTAGATCAGATTAAATTTGTTATAGAAATATAATACAAATAACATTATATATATGTATATATATATATATATATATCATTTTATAGCTACAAAAACATTTGTAGATAAATTATTATGTCTGTGTGTGCTGTTGTGAATCTTCCATTTAGGGAGGTTGACTCATGAGAAACCTTAAGTCTCATTCCCATGCATTCGGGTGCTTTTATTGATGGAGGCCATGAAATGTGACACTGTTCACTCCTCCTCTCTTTTCCCAGTACCTTATTGTAATGACCTGTAACTACCATCTCCCTAACACATGCTTTTATTTTCTTTCTCCCTATCCAGGCACTTTTTCTACTCCCCTTTGGTGCCAAACTTCTTGAGAAATTTGATACCATCACTGCATTTCTTCCCATTCCCCTTCATTCACTTGGGCTTGTAATCTAACTTTTGTCCACACTACTCTATACCAACAATCTCCTAATGACCAAATTCAAATACCTTTCCCCTGTCTTCATTTACCCCCTGGTCTTTCTATATATATTTTTTACCTGTTAGTCAGTATGTCCTTCTAGATATTTTTGCCTCCCTGAATTTCTGTGACATTATATATCCTTGATTCTCTTTTTGCCTAATTAATCCTCTTCTTCATTCTCATTCTATCTCCAGCCTCCTAACATTGATATTTTCCCAATTTCTGTCTTTGTCTCTCTTCAGTACTGTCTTTTATATTTATCTCCCTTGGCAAACAACTATAACAACCATTAGGTGTTTCCCAGTTGCTTAGCCCTGACTTCTGTCATGGGCATTCAGACCCACCTCTCCAACTCCCTATCACAATCTTCCATCTGGGTCCTATCAGTACCTTAAACTCACCATTAGCAAAACTATTTTTTTCTTTTCTTTTTTTTTCTTTTCCCCCCAAAAATCTCTTTCTCCTTTTGATTTTCTGAGGAACAAGCATTGGATATTTTGACACCTAAGTCTTGTCTTGGACTTTTCCCTTTCCTTCATTTCTCATATATGATAAATTACTAAATATTAGTGATTTTATTTCTGAAACATCTCTCACATTTCCACTCTATTCTTCTGTCTGTCTGCCTTGTTCAGGTAGGTAATCCTTACAGTTTTCATGGAGGATTTTCTCAGTCGCCTAAAGGGTCTTCCCACCTCTTTTATTCTTTTGCTGCACCAGTCTAGCCTTCATATAGCTGTCTTCCCAATACACAAATCTGGTGATAGCATTATTCTGCTCAATGAATCTTCACAGATATCCTTTTTGTTCTCTAAGTAATTCAGTAAGGAAAGTTCAAATTTGTGTTCCAGACATAATAACTGGCATTTATAAAGTTCTTTAAGGGGCTAGAACACTTTATCAAAATGACCACATTGGATCCCCAGAACCAACCTGGGAAGTAAGTACTACAGGTTTTATTACCACCATTTTATTACAAAGGAACCTTAGTTTCAGAAAGGTTAATTCACTTGGCTATTGTCAAGTACCAGAGGCTAACATGAATCAGTGTCAAGATTCAAATCCAAGTATTCCTGACACTGTGTTCAGTCCTCCATTTGCCATTCCAGACTATCTCAAGAATTTGGGGAACCTCAGCAGTCTGATGTTAACACCTTCCTAGGCTTATCTTTATCTACCAGATCCCAAATACTATGTTTCAAACAAGACTCTCATCTCCATTTATGGCCAAGACTTTTATCTCTGTGCTTTTGTTCATTTTATTCTCTTTGCCTCTAATGACCTGCAGCCTCCCCCATGACATCTTCCCTTATGACCTGTCCATAAGGGCATTCACAGTCGGGCATTCACAGTCAGACATTCATAGAATGATAAACATCTCTAATGAACATGTTGCTACTAATCTTGTATTACAATGACTTAATAAAGTTATATTGTCCCTTGTTAAAAGTTTATGAGGGCAGGCTCAAATCTTGTCTAGACATTAAGCCTTCACAAATGTCTCACATGGTATTCTGTATAAGTAACTGTTTAGTAAATGTTTGCTTGATTGAAAATTGAATTCATGCCAACTAAATGATATATGTAGGAAAAGTAGTGTTATTTGTCTTTATATAAAAGGAAACTGGAAATTAGAGAAATTAAATGAAACAAATAATGCGTGAAAAAGCAAGGATTATAACACAAGTCTTCTTACACATATCCCAATACTTGTTCAGTTATATCATCACAAAGGTATTAATAATTGTTATGGGGTGTGGGGTAGAGTGGAGCCACAAAGCAGGAAATTCCATGAGCTCCCACCACAACCACCTCCAATACCTGTAAAATAGGATTCTAAACAAATTTTAGAGCTACAGTACCCACAAAGTGACAGAGAGAAACAAATCTCCCACTAAAGGAAGCCTGGCAGGCTGACAGGAAGGGTCTATTGCACCAAGCTGGGAAAAGGTGGCCTTGACCACCAGCCCAGACCAGCCAGAGCAGACTTCAAATGAGTGAATCACCAGCAGTTGTGGTGGTTTCCAGACTTCGCAACCCATAAACGCCAGAGAAAGTAAAAGGTCAGTGAGGATCTCTATTGGAACAAGAAGAGAACAGTTCAGCCTCTACACCCAGAGTGAGAGGTGGTGGAGATGTGGTGACTGCAGCTGCTGCCCCCTGGCTGCCTCCTGAGCTCCTGGCCTGGACATTGTAGGGGGACCAAGGAACAACTCAGAGGGTAATTGCTTTTGCTTTGACCTACTTGGATCTGGGTCCCTGTCTGGAGCAGTGGTCCTGGGGTAAGAAACTCCAGTGTGCCAGAGTTTGTGGTGGTTGTAGAGAGGGCATCCTCCTCAGACCTGTGACAGAATTTGTGAAAAGCTCAACAATTTTAGAACAAAGCTTTCCATTATGGAAGCAGAGTTCTACTGTGGCAAAGAGCTCAAAAGTCAAGTAATTGGCTGGCAAGATGAGCAAGCAGAGGAAGCACAATCAGACCATAGAATCCTTTTTTTGGGGAGAAAAAGATCAAAATATGAAACCAGAAGAAATCAACAGAGACAAAACTCCTGCATTAAAAGCTTCCAAGAAAAATATAATCTGGTTACAGATCGTGGAGGAGGTCAAATTGAAAATCAAGTCAGAGTAGTGGAGGAAAAATTGGGAAGAGAAAGGAGAATGATGCAAGAAAATTTTGAAAAGTGAGTCAACAGCCTGCTAAAGGAGACCCCCCCAAATACCGAAGAAAATAACACCTTAAAATAGATTAACTCAAATGGCAAAAGAGGCCCAAAAAGCCAATAAGGAGAAGAATGTCTTTTAAAGCCAAATTGCCCAGATGGAAAAGGAATTTCAAAAACTCACTGAACAGAATAGTTCCTTCAAAATTAGATTGGAGTAAATGGAAGGTAATGACTTTATGAGAAATCGAGATACTATAAAACAGATCCAAACAAATGAAAAAATAAAAGGCAATGTGAACTATCTCATTGGAAAAACGACTAACCTCAAATTATTAGATTACTTGAAAGCTATGATAAAAATTAAAAAAAACCTAGTAATCATCCTTCAAGAAATTCTCAAGGAAAATTGCGCTGATATTCTAGAACCAGAGAGCAGAATACAAATCTAAAGAATTCACTGATCACCTCTTGAAGAAAGATCCCCCCCCCAAAAAAAAAAAACCTCCTAGGCATATTATAGCCAAATTCCAGAGTTCCCAGGTCAAGGAGAAAATACTACAAGCATCCAGGAAGAAAAAAATTGATTATTGTGGAAACACAATTAGGATAACACAAGACCTAGCAGCTTCTACATGAAGGGATCAAAGGGCTTGGAATATGATATTCTGGAGGTCAAAGGACGTAGAATTAAAACCAAGAATCACCTACCCAGAAAAACTGAGTATAATGCTTCAGGGGAAAATATGGTCATTCAATGAAATAGAGGACTTTCAGGTATTATTATTATTTGCTTTTTTGGAGGAGAAAGTAGGGTGATTGGGGTTAAGTGACTTGGCAAAGGTCACATGGCTAGTTTTTTGTGTTAAGTGTCTGAGACCAGATTTGACCTCAGGTCCTCTTGACTCCAGGGCCAGTGCTCTATTAACTGCACCACCTAGCTTCCCCATTTTCAAGCATTCTTGATGAAAAAATGAGAGCCAAACAGAAAATTTGACTTTCAAATACAAGAAGCAAGAGAAGCATGAGAAGGTAAACAGGAAAAAGAAATCATAAGGAAGTTAAACTATTCACATTCCTATATAGAAAAATGATAATTATAACTCATGAGACTTTACTCATTATGAGAATAGTTGAAGCTTATATATATATATACATATATGTATACACACATATACATACATATATATGTTTATAATGGAAGCTGTATGTATGTATAAATACATATGTGAGTGTATGGATATATGTGTACATGTATATATAGACAGAGGTCATGGTATAAGTTAAATAGGAAGGGATAATATCTAAAAAATAAAATTGAGGTGAGAGAGGATTATAATGAGAGGATTTAGGGAGAGATAGAATAGGGTAAATTATTTCATATAAAAGAGGCAAGAGAAAACTGTTACAATGGAGGGAAGAGCAGGAAGGTGAAAGGGAATGGGTCAACCTCACTCTCATTGAATTTACCTTAAGGAGGGAATAAGATACACACTCAATTGGGTATCTACACTACAGGGAAGTAGGGGGAAGGACATAAGAGGGGGATGATAGAAGGGAGGTCAGATTGGGGAAGAAGGTAGTTAGAAACACACACTTTTGAAAAGGGACAGAGTCAAAGTAGAAAATAGAATAAGTGGGGGGCATGATAATATGGAAGGAAATATAGTTAGTCCTTCACAATATATGTACTATAGAAACATTTTGCGTAACTACACATGTACAACCTATATTGAATTACTTATCTTACCAGTGGGGGTGGGTGAAGAGGGAAGAAGGGAAAGAATCTGAAAATCCAAGTTTTAAAAATAAATGTTAAAAAAATTATTTTTTCCATGCAACTGGAAAATAAGATATACAGGCACTGGGGTATAGAAATCTATCTTGCCCTACTAGAAAGTTAGAGAGGGATGGGGGAGGATACAAGAGAGAGGAGATTAGGGGAAGGGGTATTTAGTAGGCTCGTTATTTTGGGCTGGGGGGTAGGGGAAAGATGGGAGAAAATTTGTAACTCAAAATCTTGTGGAAATGAATGTTGAAAACTAAAAATAAATATAAACTGTTAAAAATAATTATGACCCTAAGAGTAAATAGGAGTGTGTTTGCATTCCTTTTCTAATTTTGTTTGCTCCACTTTTAACTTCAACAGAATATTGAACTTTGGAAGAATTATACAATTTAAACTTTATTATAGCTCGTTTTCTTGAGTTAGTCCCACATATCCTTTGGGCACTCATAACTCCTGGTGTTGTCCTGTCATTTTGTTATAAAGTGCTACACAAAAGTGATGAGTAAATTCTTTTTGGTTCATAAATGTCTCAAACCATTTTAAAGTTCCTGCAGAAATTCATTTTGCCTCACAATTTTTGCATTGAATTTTCACCCTGGTGTATTTTAAAGGAAATGGAATAAGTACTTTTCTGATTTATTTACACTTAAATTCAACCAAATGGAAGAGTTTTGCCAACAGTAAATGACTTTGGTCCCTCCAAAGAATTGTGATGGGATTGGTACTCCAAATCTACAAAGTGAGAATGGTTCTTATTTCAGTCCAATGCAATTCTCCCATCCCTCATTCTGTGTGCTTTGAAGTATGGTAGGGACACATTATAAAGCCCAACATCTGTGCACTGAAGGCAGAGTAACACATTTCCCAAAGATTAATATTCACTGTGTTGAGCAAAGGTTTAAACTATCTACGATGTTGAAAAATCTGAGAAATGAATATCTACAAATATGTTTATGCAAACTTAGAAGAACTTATTTTGGATGTTCTGAAAACTAGAGTCCTAAAGAACTGATTCAAACCAGGATTTGATTATATCAGATTGAATCATGTTTCCAGGCACTTTGATTAAAGTCCAAGATGAAATCTCAGGAAACACTGTATCGAAAAAAAAACTTGAGCTTTACAGATAGCAGGGAAATAGTGGTGTGTTTTTTTTTGTACTCTCCTTGAAACCTTAGGAGGATTTAGAGTCTGCAGACACCCTAGAGATCATTTACTCCAAGTACTCTACCCTCCCCCGCTTTTTTGTACTAACTTCCAGAGAGATTATGCAACTTACTTGATCTTTCATAGCTATTGGAGGGAGGGAAAAAATTGTGACTCTAAATTGTCTCTTAATTCCAAATCATATATTCTTTCTACAACAACCTAACCCACAAATTCTTCTCCATTACCTTCCATTCAATAAATGTTTTTTAGGTCCCTAGTAGGGGCAAGGCACTACACTAGGTAATTCAATACAAAGAAAAATGTGAATTGCTCTTCTCAGGAAGCTCACGTTGTACAAGGGGAACATTACATCTTCACATGCACAAAAAGAGTGTATATGAACTATGTACAAATTACAGTTATTCTTTCCACTTTGTGGGGATTAGGGTGTGGTACCACCTCTCCAACTGCCTCTTCCTTCCCCATGGTCTGGAAAATCCAGGTAAAAATTTTTGACCCTCCATACCAGAGAAGAAGTTGGAATTTTTTCTTTTTCTCTTAGGGTGTGTTTACCTTACCTTATTGCAAAATTTGAATATATTTATGGTATTAAAAGATGAAATATGTTGATATTATGCAGTATTATACATATATCTTATGCATTTCTCAGTTTCTAAATGTTTCCTGTGTCATCTGCTGGTCTTTGTGTGTCATCTGTGGCTTTCACAAAATCCTCCAAAATTCTCATTTAATTTCTTATGCCAAATGGCAGTATATCAAAATCATGATGAGGAAAGGTGTGATGTGGAAGGGATAACTGTGCTACAAAGTAATTTCAAGAGGGAAAGAGGATTAATCATTGGGAGAATCAGAAAAGGTATCTTGTTAGAAGTGGTACTTGGGGGCATCTAGGTGGCTCAGTGGATAGAGCACTAACCTTGGTGTTGGGAGGATCTGAGTTCAAATTCTACCTCAGATGCTTCCTAGCTACATGACCCTAGGCAAGTTACTTAATCCCAATTGCCTCAAAATAAAAGTGGTACATGATCCACACATCTACATGGAACTGCTCCACTGTTGTATAGGCACTAGGCATACATGGTCATGGAGGGGAATCCTTCCCCCAAATCATTCTCTCTTTGGTTCATATTTCCTGTGCCCTTTAAGAAACCTCAGTATATAATTCAAATATAGTTCATGTATAGACTCCCATACATACGGCTAAGTCTGGTATGGATACTCAGTGTAATGATGCATACATTGGTCACAGGACAACCTTTACTCCACTTCAAAGAAAATACAGATATTACCTAAAAGACTCATAGTAGCATATAAACAATAAAATTCTCTACCTTCTGTGGTGAGTCCCACCTTTATCATGGGTCCTATAGTCTTCAAATCCCTGGGGTTTAGATTCCTTCCAGAGGGCAATTAATTTGGTTTTGATATCAAGGAAAAGTCCTGATAGTCCAGCAAGTACATCTTTCATTCCAGACACTCATATGGGCATCTAATTTTGTGGTATTACCTCGAGGGCTTGTATTCTCTTGGAATGGAAACATCCTTGGACTTGAAAAACAGGTCATTCCTTAATATCCCCCAAACTCTTGTTACTATGCCAGAGACCCACACAGACACCCATTCATATGCCACTACTCTGAAGACTTTAGCTTCTAACAAAATGGAAATACAATTGAGGCTAATAGGACCAAATATCTCATAGTAGTAGTGGAGGTCAGGGTCTAAGTTTTCCCCTTCCTATATTATGACTTATACACTCATTATGTTCCTCTTGCTTTTAAGGGTTTACTTGAATGACTGTCTTCTTCTATAAAACTGACCTTGCCTAGTAACTCCCTAAGGAGAAGTCTATAGCCTCTCTCAAATTTGCAGTCACAATCAATGAAAATAGCCCCAAGTCTGGGATGTTTCAGGAGTTACCTTTCTCCTAGATGTCTATATTCCATCCTAATAATTCCTAGCCATATATTTCTCCCTTAACCAAGAAACTAAAGCTCAAAATCTCTCAACAGTCCTGGAGAAAGCTAGAGCTCAAGACTATCTTCTCCACAGCTACTTAAGGGTTGGGAATCTATGTACCTCCATGATGGCCTTTGAAGGCCTGGGCCTAGATATTCAGATTCCAGGTACTCTGGCTCCTGGAATGTTCTGTATTCTACCATTTTTTTTTCTGACTGCTGATATCTTTAGACTAAAGAATGAATGATAAGTTGTTATTTGGGGAGGGAGTATTCCAATTCACAGGCAATCCTCAGGTATCAGTGTATATTCCAAGGACGTTGGACCTTTATTCATGAAGGGGAAGAGTGACGGATACAAAGTTATCATTACTTCTCTGGAAAGAGCATAGTAATTGACTGTCCTGTGGTTCAATCCCTCAGACTAAAACTCCTTTTCTTGGCCACCATTATACATATTGTCTTCCTTTATTAGATTGTAAGCTACTTGAAGGGAGAAGCAATCTCACTTTTCAATTGTAGCCTCAGTACCTAAACACATAATAGGTTTTCAACAAATTCTCCTTAATTCATTCTTTCAAAAATATAAAAATGTCTTAAATCAACAATGAAGACTCTTTTAGACGCCTCATGCACAAGCACACAATTTGTCTACTCTCAGTCCAAGGTCAATTCAATTGATTCATCCTCAATAATGTATCCTTAAAGAGACATCTTCATTTTTGCTGATGAATAACCTGGCATGTCTCTGAAGTTCTTCAAACCTCTCACAGTTGTGAATTGGTATGTTCACACCCTTCACTGGAACAAGTAATCTGGGTTTATAAAAGGATTACCTGTTATAAGCTTATTTAGTGTTAAATTGATCAGGGGATTCCCCTACCTCCTGTTTTAGGAAATATATGACTACCAAAGAATAAAACTCCTTTTACTTATTAAAAAATGTGGAGAATTTCTCTAAAGGCAAAATATTCGATTTAATACTTTTAAAATACTACTTTCTACATCTCCATGAGATTCCTACTGTGACAATTTATTGTGGTATGGAGTTATCATGGGTGTTCAAAAAGTATAAACTCTAACAGGTCAAATTAGTGTAAAAGCTTTGAGGAAGGCTGAGAAATACACTTTGATGTCCAAGAACCAGCCTAGCTAAGTAAGGGAATGGTTTGGAGTAATGAATTATTCAGCTATAGTAATTCTCAACCACAATATAGTCAATAAACAAACATTTATTAAGCACTTACTGTATCTATCTGTCAGTTATGCTAGAGGCTGAGGCTCTAAGGACAAAAGAAAAAATACTATCCCTGCCTTCTTGTATTTTCTCATGTCTAGATTTTATTGATAATGATCTCACTGGTTCTTCCTTCTACTTCTGATCGCCCCTTATCTGTTCTCTCTCTCTGTCTCTCTCTCTCTCTCTGTCTCTGTCTCTGTCTCTGTCTCTCTCTCTATCTCTCTCTCTCTCTGTCTCTCTGTCTCTCTCTCTGTCTCTCTGTCTCTCTCTCTGTCTCTGTCTCTCTCTTTCTCTTTCTCTCTCTCCCTCTCCCTCTCCCTCCCTTCCTTGACTCTTTATGTTCATTAATTATGGGTATCTTAAAACCTATATCTTGAGCCCTTATCCCTTGGCAGGCATATGGTACGATGTGCACTGAACTTGGAGTCAGAAAGAGCGGAGTCTAAATTCTGTCTGAGACACTCATTTTTTTGTGTGACCCTGAGATAAGTTAGCTTATCTTTGATTCAATTTCTTCATCTCTAATATTTCATTAAACAGTAGTATCTATCTTTTAGGGTTTTGTGAGGATCAAATGAGATAATATGTGCAAATGTTTATACTTTATAAATTCTCCTCCTCCTCCTTCTTCTCTTGCTTTCTTGCTTAGTAATATCATCAGGACCCATGGATTCAATTATCATCTCTCTATGAATGATTCTAAGATACAATCCAGCCATAATATCTCTTCTGAGTTATACTCCCATATTACAAACCAGCTTTTTGGATATCTCAAATGAAATGTCTCTAGGCATCCCAACTTCAACATGTTGAAAAGGGAATTCTTTATCTTTTTTCCCATCCCCAAACATTCCATGTTCCAAACTTCCCAATTACTATAAAGAACACCTCTCATAAACCTAGATCAGCAACAATAATGTCATCCTCTTCATTCACAAAGCCATAAGCCTTATAGAGACCTTTACCACCTCTATCTTGGAGAGATTATTTAAACAATTGTCTTACTATTAACATTGCCTCAAGTCTTTCCTCATTTCAGTCCTTTATCTGCTCAGCTGCCAAGGTTATCTTCCTTAATGTTAGATCTAACCATGTGTAGTGCCAATGCAAATTCCCATTCCCATTGCACCATGTGATCCTGCTTCTCAATAAACTCCAATCGTCTCCTATTAACTCCAGGATCAGATATTAAATACTGCGTTTAGACATCATAACTGGCCAGTTGCGTGTCTTCCCAATGTTTTCCCAATATTAGCTCCTACTCATGCCCTGATCCAGTTACTGCAACACTCTACTTGGTCTTCCTTACATAACACTCAACCTCCTGATTTCAAGCCTATCTCTCTGATAGTACCTTCTATTCTCACTACACACACACACACACACACACACACACACACACACACACATACACAGTACTTTGCATGTTGTATCATTCATTAGCTTGTGAGTTCCAAGAGGACAAGGATCATATGTGCACAGAAAATAGTTATTGACTGACATTTTGATTGAGGTGAAAATATGATTAAACATTCATTCAGTCAATAAATATTTTTAAGCATTTACCATATGCCATGTGCTGCACTAAGTACTTGGGATTCAAAGAAAGGCAAAAGTCTGTGCCTGCTCTCAAGAAGCTCAGAGTCAAATTGGAGAGAAGATATGAAAACACATATATACAAATAAAATACATACAGGAAAATTGCAGATCATTACTAGAGGAAAAAGCCAACATCAAGGTGAGTAGGAAAGGCTTCCTTTAAAAAGGTAAGATTTTAGCTGGCACTTGAAGGAAACCAGAAGTCATGGATAAAAAGGGAGAGCAATTTAGGCATGGGGACAGTCAGTGAAAATGCCTGGAATCTGGAGGTAGAATATCCTGTACAAGAAATATCAAAGAAACCAGCATTACAGGATTGCAAAGTACATGAAGGCAGGATTAAATGTAGAATACTAGAAAGGTAGGAGGGAGATAAAGTTGTAAAGATAGGGTTTTTCTTTTTCTTTTTTTTCTTTTTTACTTTTTGGAGAGGGGAGGGCAGTGTAATTGGGGTTAAGTGGCTTGTCAAAGGTCATATGGTGTAATGGTAATTTGAAGACCTCTTCTTGTATTGTCAAGTAAGCAGGAACTTAGCACTTAGTAATTAAACAAACCACTGTGAAAGAAACAAAAGGCATGAACCCCTGTTCCTGATGTAGCAGGAAGGGGTTGGCTAAAACAGTGAGCTAATCTTGTGTGTATATAAGAAAAGCCCCAGAGAGGCATAGTCAGTATTTCTTGGGGAAAAAAAAATCTGGAGGCAGAGCACCTACAGAAGAAGAATAGAGAACTGAGCCAGGATTTCCTGAGAACTTGTGGTGGTGGAGCTTCTTCTGAAAAGGAGCCCAGGAGGTCAGGAGACCAGGATCCCCCTCCCTTCAGGCTGGATAAGGTGATTCTGATTTTTTGAATGAGCTGCAGAAGACTGAGGAAGCATGACCAGGATGTTAAGACTTTGTTTGTGGCTTGGTTGAACCTTAAATTCCTGGGAGCAGAAAATGTGAAGGTTTTGAGATGTATTGGACCCTGTGAACTTCAGTGTGGAGCAGGACCTACCCAGAGAACTGGACAAGGAAATGGGAGCTATCTGTCATTGAACCTAGGTGACAGTGTGGTGAATCCAGGTAGAATCTGGGACCATGAAAGGGAATCCAGGGAATCTGAGAACCTGCCCCAAGTCAAGATGAAAACAGCTCTCCATGGGTACTGAGTAAAGATGAAATTGTAGTTTACTAGTGACCTAGGGATAGAGGGTTTATGTATTTTCTAATGATTGTATTTAGAGATTAATGATACTTAGTAATTGATTGCTGAATAAGTGACTGAGTTAACTTAAAGACTTTGCCCCATGAGTGGAAGACTTTGACTATTGTACTTTGAGATGATTGTTCTTTGTTCTAAATATTGTGACCACTTTGGTGAAAACTGTGTGGCCATTTTAATGATAAGCTATTGTGAATACTATATTGTGATTTTCTGTGATAAGTTGTAATATTGTGAATGCTGTACCTAGATTTTCTGTGAATGTTTTGCTTTGATTTGTTATGGAATAAATAGAGTGTTCACTATACTGTGTAATCAGAACCTTAAAAGCTGTTCATGGTAGCATTCTTCTGGAAAGCTGCTCATGTATGGCATTACACATGGCTAGTAAGTGTTAAGTGTCTGAGACTGGATTTGAACTTGGATCCTCCTAACTTCAGGGCTGGTGCTCTGTAAAGAGTTTTGAATGCCAAACAAAGAATTTTTTCCTTGTTTTTTAGAGGTAACATAGAGCCACTGGAATTTATTGATCAGGGGCAGTGAGATGGTCAGACCTACACTTTAAGGAGATCACTTTGGCAACTGAGTAGAGAATGGCCTGGAGTAGAAAGATTTATGGCAGGAAAACCAACTTTCAGACTATTTCAATAGTAAGAGTCTAGTAATGAGGGTCTGCACCAAGGTGGTGGCAGTGCCAGAGGAGAAAAATGAGCTTCTACAAGATATTGCAAGGTTAGTATTGATAGAACTTGACAACAGATTGAATACCATGAAGGGAGTAGTCACACTGATGAAATTAGAGATCATACAAGTGTTTTAAATACACTGCACTTTTATCTAAAAATCAATACTAGTAGAGGGAAAAAATGAGTTGTATAAAGGGAAAATTCAATTCAAACTATTCCTCCATTCCACAATAGTATTTCAACAACATATAGGTTCCCAATTATTCCCTTTATTTTGAACTATTTCCTCCAAAGGGATCACAAATGTTTGTTCTGAATTTTCACAAATTCCAAATGAGTGTTCATCAAAATTGCAGAGATTTTGCAATTACTGAGCAATATAATTCAGAGCAACAATGAACTAGAAATGCCAAATGCTGATAAATTATAGGCTTATATATGAGGTGACCTCCACAATGCATATAATCCTCTGCCCTCTTGCTCTCTCAGATACATGGCAATGATCATTTTCCTTCAGTGGTCCAAATAACGAGTAGTCTATGCTGCTCAGTCTGATCTAACACATTGTTTGAAATCAGTCTTCATATTTCCCCAAAGCTTGTGTTTAAGCATGACCTTTTCAAAAGGCTGGTCAGTCTGGGATTTGTTTTATTTGGAAGGGAAACCCACTCAACTGGCGCGGAAACCTCTTCGGTGTTTTTCACAGGGCTCAGTGCTCTCATTAAGTCTAAATATAACACAAATAAACAAAAACAAAAAACATGGTGGGCACTCTCCTGTCCACAGTGGGTACCTTTCTAGTGAAATAATTTTTAAAAATGGCGACAGAGTGATGTCCAAATTGGGTTCAATGTGTATGATTCCTCTCCTCTGGCTAAGGTACTAAGCATTGTTTCTCTTTTGTTCCCTGCCATTACTGGGCTCTGTTGCAGGAGTCCAACCACTGGGCAGGAAATGCTGTCCTTCCAGGTGGCTTAGAGATCTGTTTTTAATGAATTTTTACAACTGAAAAATATTGCATGTCAGAGAAGATGCCTTTTGAGGCTGTTTTCCAGTCCTCTTAGACATCAGCTTTCAAAGGATTCATAGTTGCGTTCATTATTGTCATTTGGGCTCAGGTATGCACTCTAGCTGTTAAGTTTTGTTCATTTCTCTGCATTGTATTTTTGTCAAACCTTCCTTGAACTTGATATTCTGGGAAGGACCTCTTACTTTGGAAGAAGTGACTGTCCAAACTCCATAATGGAATCCCTTTAAATTTGTCAGTGGCGGCTAAAAGCACCTTCCAAAGATCAAAACTCCCCAAACTGAATGTTATATGACAGTGTGGATGAAGGTGGTTGGAAGTTGGTGTCTTCATTGTCTTGGAAAGATTCTCAAGATTACCAGGGTGGTACATTCTATATTCTTGGTGAAAGTCAAGACCAGAGAGTCTCAGCTCTTAAAAAGGGTTCATATTGAACTCTAACATTCACTTGACCCAAACAATGTTAGACCAAGGGCAAAAGTTCAAAGAATAACTAGCTCCTCTCTCTGTGAGTTTGCCATCTCCTTGGTATGATCACATACTCATGATCTTATGATGAAATAGATGCTGTATATTTTTCTAGAATCCTTTTTTTCTGTTCCTTCTAATATTGATAGATCAGAGAGTAGAAAAACCCATTTCCTTTATATTCTGGTCCAGGAGGTGTACAAGACAACTTAGATCCTGCTAAGAGTTCTCAGGAGAAAACAAAAACAAATAAAAAACAAAAGAAGATAGTCAAACAGATGATTTGTTGTGACACAGTTGAAAGAGCATTGGTTTGTCTTCAGAGGACCTTGGTTCAAGTGCCATCCCTGATACAGTCTGGGCAAGTCATATGTCCATCCTGTGCTTCAGTTCTTCATCTGTAAAGTGAAAGAGTTGGACTAGATAGCCCTGTCCTTCAATAGATGCATGATCCCTTCAAAGCTTTGGAATGAAGGTGGGGGTTGTTGAGCCCTGTGTTAATTTTATTTGTCCCATGGCAAATACTTGAGAAAAAAAATTCTGCTCAGGAAATATGTATGCAGTCAAGAGGTTAATTTGCTATATCAGCTCACATTACAGAGCATCCTCCTTAAGACCTAACTATAGCAAAAATAAACAAAAAAAAACAAGATTTTTAAAGGGCTAAGAACCATTAAATGATGATTCCATATGGTGCTTCCTGCTTTTGTAACTTTGGGTGAGTCAAAGAATTTCTGTGAGCCTCAGTTTCTTCATCTGTAGAACCTAGATCAAGTCTGGATCAGATTCTCCCTAAGCTTCATTGCACAGCTAAATTTTATGAATGTTATATGGATTATGAACCTTCAGGCAATGAGAAATCAGTCAGAGAATAAAATAATATATATTAGCCAGTCACTCAATAAATACTTCTAAGGGTCTACCAGTCCTAGTACCTTTGTACAAATATAATGAAACAATGCTTGCTTACAAGGAGTTTGCATTCATACACATGTATGTGTATATATACATGTGTGTCTATACATATGTATATGTGTTTACATATGTATATACATGTATATATAATATACATATATTTTATATAAACATGTATGTGTATTGTAAAACAAAAATAAAAATACTTTTGCTGAATGAAAAAAAAAATGAACTTTCTTTCCACAGTTAGCAAATTGAGAAATACCCCTTCCAGCTCCAGGAATGGTGAGTGGTATGTCTGTGTCAGAATATAGTAGGAAATTAATAAGCAAGTTTCCATGCTAAACCTCAAAGAATCTATGTATCTGGTAGGATGAGCAAAAGGGTGGTTCTATTAAAAGTCAGAGTTCAGGGAATCCATAGGTAAAAAGAGTCAACAGAGAAAAAATGTAACTCAGGCCAAAAAATATGATACCCATGGCAGTGGTCTTTCATGAGGAGTTTGTGAATTTACATCTCTCTATCTATATATGCATGTATTCATGTATCTATGTAAGTGTATGTTTATGTATGTGTGCATGTTTGTATATATAGATAGTTGTTTTCAATATAGCTAGTTTCCTGCATATTTTATTTTATTCACTTAAAAAGGTTATTCTGTGAAAGAGTCCAAAAGCTTAACTTAATGTCAAAAGACATGCATGACATATAAACCCTTATAAGGACTAAGCAGGAATCAACCAATAAGTATATATTTAACCTCTACTATATGCCAGATGGGCAGGTAGGTGTAATGGTGGATAGTGTCTGTGACTAACCTGAAATCAGGAAGACTTATCTTCCTGAGTTCAAATCTAATCTCAGATACTTATCAGCTATGTGACTCTGGGCAAATCACTTAACCCTGTTTCCTCAGTTCCTCATCTGTAAAATAAACTGGGGAAGGAAGTGGCAAGCCACTCCAGTACGTTTTTCATGAAACCTCCCAATAAAATCATAAAGAGTTGACCATGCCAGAGCAACTACAGCATGCTAGATTCTGTGACTAGCAATACAAAGGCAAAAGCAAGATAGTTGCCAGATCTCAAAGAGCTTAAATTCTACCAGAATGAATTCAATATGTTTATGGATACATAAATTGCTATGTCTTCAGATACAAAATAAAAATAAAGTTAAAACAATCAGAGAAATCAAGAAAGTCTTCTTTAAAGAGATGGCTTTGAGGGAGTCCTCGAAGGGAGCTAAAGGTTATAGCTACCATTTACATAGTGCTTTGCATATATTATCTCATTTTTAAATTCAAAATAACCCAGGAACATAGATACTACAGGAATTGTGATATTCATTTTTAGAGGAGGAAACTGAGGCAAAGAGTTGACCAAAGTAATAGAGCTCTTAACTTTCCTAAGTGAGATTTGAAACTTGGCTTCCAAATTTGAGGTCCAGTACTTTTACCATTCTATGAAAGGTCTGTTCTTGTAAATAGTGACTCAAATGCCAAAAGCATGCACGGAAACTATGACCAAGGACATGGTATAATGACTTTAATAATGGTACTTTAATGCTTTAATAGTGACTATCTGCTACATGCAAAGTATAAGCTCCAGAGAGCAGCTTTATGACTATATACATAATGTAAATGTGGGATAAAGGACTGTATATGTCAGAGATTGGCAATTCTATCAGTCACACCTCTGAAAGGATTAAATGATGAGGCCCTGCGGCTATATACACTCTTTCCTCAAATAGGAATCCAGGCAAACCACAACAACTTGAACTTTAAGATCCATCAATTCAAGGTTCAGTATCTACCAGGAAATTACACAGTCTTGGGATCAGATTTAGAGTTCTGAGGGATCTTGGTGAGGAACCTTGCAACAGAGATTTCTTGAAAAGTAATCTTAAAAATGACTTCACTTTCTAGAAAACCATGAAGTTGGAGGGGAGATCATCTAATGCACCAGGGTTTACTGCAAACACACACACACACACAAACACACACACACATATATATATATATATATGTATGCCACAAAAAGAATAAAACCAAATCCTTTCCCTAGATATTTCCCCTCAGTTCTATAAACACTAGGCTTGGGTGCTGATCTTTCTATTTCTTCTCCCTACTACTACAAAATAAACTATGAAAGTGGAGACTTACGGACACAATCTCTGTATCTTTTCCCAAACTTCTTACCTGAGGTAGCCCCTGTCACTTCAGCAAACTGCTAGGTCCTCTCCATCCCTCCACTTTATTGCTTCCTTTTTTATGCTGTCTTCTAGTTCCTTGAGAAGCAGGGATTGTCTTTTTTTTTGTCTTTGCACCTGCAGCATATAGTATAGTGCATGATATGTGGTAGGCACTTAATAAATGTTTGTTGACTGACTTATTAAAACAGATGTACAATCTATATAACTTTGATCTTGGCTGGGCCTTCTCTGCAAGATCTTCTCCAGGAAACAAGGGGTGGACATGTGCTTAAGCAGAGTTTGACTGGTTTGTATGAGGCACCAGCTCTTCCTACTCCAGGCCTGGGTTTCATGTTTCAAGAGTTCTACTACTAATAAAGTTGATGCAGATTTACCCCAGTAATGGTTTGTTTAGATTTGTGGTGAGGAGGCAAAGCTTACATTCACTGGAAACTCACCTTAATAGATGAATAAATTCCTTTAATTTAAAAGTATTAATTCATTTAAGTTAATAGTTTCAAAGTAAAGGATATTTTGCCAGTCTGTGTCAAGGCCCCTTTTGTCTTTATGTGGAACATGACACAGCATGTATAAAATTCACCTAGGAGCCAATGAACTCTGACAGAACTGAAGCGTAATCTGAGCAGCTTGGGAACCTTGTGACTGGAGTGATTTTATAGCCAGGAGAACATCCCTTTACAAGTTCATTGATCTAGGGTTAGTAGAACCCAAGTATCTGTAAACACACAAATCATGAACAAGTTAGATAAGAATTAAATGAGTAGTGGTAAAAAAAAACCCTTTAAATATCAGACTGAACTTCACAGACTCACAGAATTTGAGTTGGAAGGGACCTCATTTATCATCTTGTCTAACCTGTAAATGAAAGCAATCACCATCAAAATATCTTCAATAAGTGGTCATACAACCTCTACTTGAAGACCTCCTAGGTCTATCAGCTCTTGATACAGACTACATATGAATTCTTCATTTATTCTCTATGAATCTGTCAACATTTCTTTCCCTCTCCTCTGGGGGAAGGGACTTTCTCTGACCAGACTCTATCTATCATGTCCCTTTCTTGCTTCCCCTTAATCCCACTTTTTTTCAGGGTATAAGTCAAAATCCTTTCACTTATGCATTGAATTATAGGTCTCAGAAGTGAAAGGTCATCTATTCTAAGGAAATTACAATAGAGAAGAGCCTAGATTTATAGTGGGTGAATCTGTGTTCAAGATCTAGTCTTGGGACTCTATCTATGTAAGAGGAGAAATAGCTTTTTGGTCATGTTCCTTCATCTAGAAAATGATGGGGAGGTGGAGCCAAGATGGCAAAGTAGAAGCAGGACCTCTGAGTGGCTCCGACTTCCACCTTCCCCAATCAATGTAAAAAGGGGACTCTGAACAAACTTTGGAGCTACAGAACCCACAAAATTAGACAGAGAAGCTAACCTCCCACTGAGGACAGCCTGGCAGGCCAGCAGGAATCAGCCAGCACAGCTCTGGGAGCCAAGCCCAGGCCCCCATGAGCCAGAGGTTTCAGCCCCAGGGAGGGTCTGACCAGTGGCAGACCCAGAGGAACTCTGGATCAGCAGCAGCTGTGGCCATTTCCAGAATTATCAACACATAGATGCAAAGGACAAAGTGAGAGGTAGGTGCAGTCTGGATTTTGGGACCCAGTAAGTGGGAGTGTGTCAGCTTTTACCCCCAGGGCAAGAAGCCACTGAGATGCTCAGCACAGCCACCCAGTGCCACTTGGTGGCTTCAGCTCCTGGCCTGCAGAGTGTAGGGGGACCAAGCGACCAGTCTGAGGGGTAAGCGCTCTTACTTTAACCTGCTTGGATCTGAATTGCAGTCTAGGGTGGAGGTCCTGGGGTGTGTGTCCAGATTGCCAGAGTGTGTGGATGCCTCAGAGAGGACACCCATCTAATACCTCAGGCAGCTGAGAAAAACCCAGGTTTTGGGATGAAAGCTCCCCTGTCTGGTGGCAGAGTCCTACTGTGGCATAAAGCGCAGGGATCAAGTGACTGAGGGGCGACATGACCAGGCAAAGGAAACAAAGCAGACAGAAGATTACAACATTACACTCCTATTTTTGGGAAAAAAAAGCAGCAAAGCATGGAACAGGAGGAAGACAGTGAAGTCAGAACTCCTGCACCAAAAGCTTCAAAGGAAAATACGAGCTGGTTATAGGCCATAGGGGACCTTAAGAAGCAGATAAGAGAAGTGGAGGAAAAATAGGGAACAGAAATGAGAATAATGCAAGAAAATGATGAAATGAGAGTCAACAGCCTGACTGAGGAAAATAACACCTTAAAAAACAGACTGACTCAGATGGCAAAAGAGGCTCAAAAAGGCAATGAGGAGAAGAATGCCTTAAAAAGCTGAATTTGCTAGATGGTAAAAGAATCTGGGTTCACTGAGGAGAATCATTGCTGCAGAATTAGATTGGAGCAAATGGAAGCTAATGACTTTATGAGAAATCAAGATGCTTTTAAACAGATCCAAACAAAAGAAAAGAAGGCAATGTGAAATATTTCATGGGAAAAACCACTGACCTGAAAAATAGATCCAGGAGAGATAATTTAAAAATTATTGGACTACCTGAAAGCCATGATCAAGATAAGAAACTAGATCATCTTCCAGGAAGTTCTCAAAGAAAACTGCCCTGATGTTTTAGAACCAGAGGGCAAAATAGAGGTTGAAAGAATCCACTGATCACCTCCTGAAAAAGATCCCCAAAAGAAAACTCCTAGGAATATTATAGCCAGGTTCTGGAATTTCCAGAATAAGGAGAGAATTTTATAAGCAGCCAGGAAGAAACAATGTGAATATTGTGGAAACACAATCAGGATAACCCAGGATCTGGCAGCTTCTATACTGAGGGATTGAAGGGCTTGGAATATGATATTCTGGAGGTCAAAGAAGCTGGGATTAAAACCAAGAGTCACCTACCCAGCAACACTGAGTATCATATTTCAGGGGAAAATATGGTCATTCAGTGGAATAGAGGACTTTCAAGCATTCTTGATGAAAAAACCAGAGTTGAATAGAAAATTTGACATTCAGATACAAGAAGCAAAAAAAAAGCATGAGAAGGTAAACAGGGAAAAGAAATCATAAGGAACTTATCCAAGTTGAACTATTAACATTCCTACATGGAAAAACAATAATTATAACTTATGAAACTTTTCTCAGTAGTTGAAGGGAATAGAAATATATGTCTATATATGAGGGTATATGGGCATATGAATACATTTGTGAATATGTGTATATATGTTTACAGGTAAACATAGAGGGCACAGATCAATTTAACAGGAAGGGATGATACTTAAAAGGTAAAATTAAGAGGTGAGAGAGGAATATAATGAGAGGAGATGGGGAAAGACAGAATGGGGTAAACCATCTCATATAGAAGAGGCAAGGGAAAATGGTTACAATGCAGGGGAAGTATAGGAAGCCAAAAGGGAATGGGTCAACCTTATTCTCATTGAATTTGGCTTGGGGAGGGAATGAAATACACACTAAATACCATGACTCCAGGACAGTAGGGGGGAAGGGGATGAGAGCGGGGATGATGGAAGTGAGGGCAGGCTGGGGGGGAGGGAATTTGGAAGCACCCACTTTTTAAAAGGGATGGGATCAAAGTAGAGAAAAGAACAAGTGGGAGGTGGGATAGAAGGGAGGGAAATATAGTTAGTTTTTTACAATATATCTACTATGTTATTGTTTTGCATTAGCTACACGTGTACAACCTATACTGAACTGCTTATCTTCCCAGTAAGGGTGGGTGACAAGGGAGGAAGGGAATGAATCTGGAATTCAAAGTTTTAAAATCAAATGCTAAATATATATATATATATATATATGCTATTATTAATAGTATCTTACATGTATTTGGGATATAAGATATACAGGCACTGGGGCATAGAGATCCACCATGCCCTACTGGAAAAGTCTAAAGGGGTATAGGAGAAAATATGTGGGAGAGAAGATTGGAGTAGGGGATATCCTGTGGGACTGGTATTTTGGGGGCGTGGGTTTCAGACTTTTACTAGCTGCATCACACTAACTTACAACTTCTTTGAACCTCACTTGCCTTATCTGTAAAGTGGGAATAATTATAACACATGCAGCACAGGTTTGTTTTAAGGATCAATAATTTTTTCAGAGTACTATGCTAAGGCCAGCTATTACTATTCCTTTTACCAATATGACCTTAAATTTATCCTTTCTAGGTCTTTAAAATGAGGTAGTTGGACTTGATATACTTTAAGGTTTCTCTTTCCATTTCTAAGCATATGGACCTATGATTCTAAGGGGCAACTGGGTGGTACAGTGGGTATAGTGCCAGGCTTGTTGTCAGGAAGATAAATATGGCTTCATGTACCTACTACCTGTGTGACTCTGGGCAAGTCACTGAACTCTGTTTGCCTCATCTCTAAAATGAGCTAGAAAAGGGCATGGCAAACCACTCCAGTATGTTCATCAAGAAAAACCTAAAAGGTGTCATTAAGAGTCAGACACAACTGAAAAGAGATGAACAATGATGATTCTAAGAGTAACATATGGGAGTATTCACCTGCATTTGCCTGTTAAGATAAGGGCAGCTCCACAGCATGATCCAAATCTCTGTCTCCCATGAAAGAAGAAAGATTTTAAAAAGAGATGAAGATTTTGAACACAGAAAAAAAGATCTAAGTGAGAAGGATGTTAGTAAAGTTAATAGACTTTACTAAGTGGAATACTTCATAAATCAATAAAGTTATAATGGTGACAAGATAGGGCAAAATTCCAACAATAACACAGCCTGAGTAAGTCACCATTTATATTGTAAGAAATACACAACATTGTAAAAGGCAGCAGGAATTAAATTATCCCAAGTCCTCAGATGTCTCATCTCACAGAGTAAACTGTGTTTTACAAGGGCAATAGAAGTTAATTTTTAAAAGCAGATTTGGGGAAAACTTTTGTGTAAATTTTTATTTAACCAATCAAACAGCAAAGATTTATTGGGCACTTACTATGTGCTAGGCATTGCATTAAGCAATAAGGATACAAAGCAAAGACAAAAACTGTTTTTGTCTCAAGAAGCATATACTTTAATGGGAGAGAAAATCTATCTATCTATCTATCTATCTATCTATCTATCTATCTATCTATCTATCATCTATCTATCATCTATCTATCTATCTATCATATGGAGTAGATGCAAGGTAGTCTTAGAAGAAAATGTATTAGCAGAGAGTTTTTTGAAGGAATCCAGGGATTTTAAGACTTGGACATTAGAAATCAGAGCATTCCAGGCCAGTGCAAATTATGTTGCCAGGTGATGGAGTATTTTCTGTAAGGAATGACAAGTAGTACAGTAAGGTTGAATCATTGAGAGTACCTAGCAGGAGTCATATTTAAGAAAAGTGGGAAGATATCACAGAATGGCACAAAATATTGATGGATAAGAATGTGACAGCATGAATAGTGGTGAAAGAAGTCTAAAAGACTGCAGTAAAGTAGTCATCAGAATGATGCACGTTGTACCAAGATTCTGAATGTAGTTTTGAGCTATTCAAGTTTAAAGCTAATAAAATCTATTCTTGATTCAACTGATAAAATCCTAACTCCTGATCTCTCTGATTTTGATGAGACTGTTAAACTCATCTCCCTTTGAAATGAAATCATCCTTTATTGATGTTATTGACATACTGAGATGAATGGAAAGTCTGAAAGATACTTTCTTGGTAATTAATAATCAATTTATTAGTTATGGCTAGCAAATAATAAATAGAGGTTATTGTAAACCAAAGATGAACATTGGAGACCATCTACTATGGTTTGGAAAAGAGGTTGTCCCTGACAAGTGGAACTCAAATCTTATTGGTTAATAATGATAAAATAAATATTATAATGAGAGGTAGGTTTTTATTCTAATGAGCGTCTGGGGAAATTTGACTCTCATTCTGTGAGTACTCCTATTCCTCTGCCACCCCCCTTCTAGACAAAGAGATCCATCTCCACCCAGATCACTTGGGTAGTTGAACAATAGACCAGAATTCACCTAGATTAGATTCTCTTTGCCATTTAATCAGAAATAAGGACTCCCTATTGGGTGGGATCCTGCTCAAGATTAAAGAGAAAATGTTCTCCTTGTCAGTCCAGTCCTTTACAAGGAAATAAAATGAAATAAAAATCAACCTCTTTGGATTGAGAATATAAAATTGTCTATAAACATAAGAAAACAAATATTTTTCTCCATACTATTGTGCTAAGCACTTTTAATATACTGTACTTATATTTATCTATTTATTTTTAGATATGTACTTGTCTGACATTTACTCCTTCAGAGTAGAGATTGTTTCATATTTTATATATGTATCCCTGGGAGCAGCTAGGAGACACAATGGATAAGAGCATGGGCCTGAAGTCAGAAAGATCAGAATTCAAATTTGACCTCAGACTCTTGCTAGCTGTGTGACCCTGGACAAGGCAAATACCCCTGCCTGCATAAAACTGTGGAAGGAAATGGAAAACTACTCTAGTATCTTTGAGAAGAAAAGCCCATAGCCATGATAGTCCATGAGGTCATTAAGAGTTGGACTGACTGAACTGCTCAATAAAAATATGTTTCCCTAGTATAGCACCTGGAATATAAGTACTTTATAAATCCTTGTTGTAGAGCCTTCTTACCTCTTTCTGAACAAGCTGTGACAGATGTTGGGCTCTCCCAGAGAGAGAGGACTTGGAAAAATCAATTTTATAAACAGAAAATGGGGAACTATGGTGAAACAGAAATCCAGATGGGGAGGAGTAGATATGGAGGTTTTAATGGATAGCAAACTAAATGTTAACAGTGTGACAGGCAGTCAAAAGAGCCAAGGCAATCTTAGGCTTCATTGAGAGTGTTTCCAGGATATGGGTATGACAGTCTCACTGTACTCAGTCACATTTCATCTCATCTGGAGTAAGTACTGTGTCTAATTTTGGATGCCACATTTTAGGAAGGAAATTGAAAAATCTAGAGAGTATCCAAAG
This sequence comes from Petaurus breviceps papuanus, assembly GCF_028583685.1. Classification (NCBI taxonomy): domain Eukaryota; kingdom Metazoa; phylum Chordata; class Mammalia; order Diprotodontia; family Petauridae; genus Petaurus; species Petaurus breviceps. The sequence continues at coordinate 18,560,143 of NW_027187378.1, forward strand.
GAAAATGACTAGGATGATAAAAGTCCCAGAGTTCACACCATTTGAGCACTGGTTAAAGCATCTATGATGTTTACTCTGAAGAAGAGAAGACTTAGGTGGGGGATGAAAAATGTCTTAAAGCATTTGAAAGGCTGTCATGTTGAAGAGAGATTAGATTTGCTCTACTTGGCCCCAGATTGTAAAAGCAGGAGCACTGGATAGAAATGGCAAAGAGATAGATTTCAGCATAATGTTGAAAAAAATCTTAAAATTAGAACTCTGTAAAATTTGAATGGGCTAGCTCAGGAGGTGGTCCAGTGAAAGTTGGATGACCATTTGCTACAGAAGAAATTATGTTTCAGGTATAACTTGGGCCTTCTGATAATTGGATTCTTTGATTCTATTGGGGAAATTTCAAAGGAATGGATTAAGGTCATTTGAATCATGTAGAGATGCTTTAAAAGGAAATATTTCAAGGGAGGGGTTAAGTGAAACATGCATATATGCACACATAAATATGCACAAATATACACATGTGTAAAATTTGGGGCATTTCTATTATTAAGATAAATTAATCAATCAAATGTTCATTAAGTGCCTACTATCTGTCAGGCATTATATTAAATGCTAGTGATACAAAAGGAGGCAAAATACAATCCCTACTCTCAAGGAGATCACAATCTAATAGGGAATAAAACACATGAACAAATATATGCAAACAAGACATATAGAAGTAGGAAACAGTAATAATAAATAATAATTATTGTTAATACCAGCTAACATTTATGCAGTGCTTACTATGTGCCAGACATGGTACTAAGCACTTTCTAAATTTTAATTTATTTGATCCTCACAACAAACCTGGGAGGTAAGTGCTATTATTGGCCTCCTTTTAACAGAAAAGGAAACTGAGGCAAAGAGAAGTTCTGGTAAGTGGATGGATGTGAACTCAGGTCTTCCTAAAGCAAGGCCCTGCTCTTATCTATTTGCACTTAATTAATAGAAGGAAGGCACTAGAGTTAAGGAGGTAGTAGAAGACTTCCTGTAGATAGTGAGATTTTTATTGGTATTTAAATGGGGCAATAGAGGTCAGAAGAAAGATAAGAGGATGGGGAGAATCATAGGCATAGAAGACAAAGAAAACACCCACAGCCAAGAGATGGAGTATTTTTGGAACAGACAAGAAACTAATGACATTGGATCAAAGAGAATCTGGGAATAAGGTGCTGTGTATTGTTTGTCTTTCATTCTCAAAGAGGACCATGATATCAGGGAAATTATGGCATCACTTGCAATTGGCTGATTTGAGAGATGGAGGGCTGTTCAAAGTCACCAGACTCACTTTCTCCTCCAGAGCCATCTGAGTGGTCAGATATCAATCAGAATGACTGAAGATGGCCCAATGGGGACCCACTTGGCCAGTTCCAGTTGGGAACTCAGCTCTGAAGTAAGGTATAAGAAGACTGGAAAGGTAGGAGGAGCCTGGGTTATGAAACCCTATAAATGCTAAACAGAAGATTTTGCATTTGACCTGAGAGACAACAGGGAATCACTGGAGTTTATTGAGTGGGGTATGACATGGTACAACCTGTGTTTTAGGAAAATCACTTTAATGGATGAATGTAGGATAGATTTGAGTGGGAAGAAACTTGAGGCATACAGATCAACCAATAGACCATTGTAATATTCTAGACATGAGGCAATGAGTGTCTACACTAGAGTGGTGGTAGTATAAAAGGAGAGAAAAGAAAATATTAGAGAGATGATTTCTTTTCTAGATATTTTCCAACCATTTCCTTAATTTTCATTACTGGAATTTTCTCAGGAATTGAGGTTAAATTCACTGACTAAAAGTGGGAGATACTGTTCTCTTTTTTTAAAATCAATTCAATTTGAAGAATTGCTTTTCCAACACTGTATAATCTCTCTTGGTTTTTTTTTTATGATTTTTCAACCATTACTAACAGAAGCTTAGGAATTCCATATGCCAGTTTTTCAGGACCAAAAGATCCAGTACATTTAGGCCAGATGATTTAAATTCCTCCAGGGTAGGTAAGTATTCCCTCAACTATCTCTTACTTAACTTGGTTTCAACTCGCTATTAAATACATACTTCTTTGAGAATAGTCACTATTGGGGGAGAATTTAAGGTGTGCTCTTGAGGCCACATGTGGCCCCACCCCTGTAGTGGCTATGTCATTTAAAATATTTGTATCCACACAGTACCTAACAGAATCCTTTGTGCCTATCAGTCATTAAGTAAATTCTCATTGAATTCAATTTGTCAAATGCCTATTCCAAGGGTTACAGTCTAATGAAACTAAGGTAACCCCCCCACCCATTCTACACATACACACACACACACACACACAGACATTCATGAAAATCTAAAAGGATATCTTGTCTTATAAAAAGCACACTAAAAAGATGTATTTTCATTTCCTTTTTTGTACTTAATAGTGTTTTATGTTTTCCAATTACATGTAAAGATAGTTTTCAACATTCATTTTTATAAGAATTTGTGTTCCAAATTTTTCACCATCCTTTCCTACACTTCCCCCTCCCTGAAATAGTGAGCAATCTGATATAGATTAGACATATACAATAATGTTAAACATACTTCCACATTAGTCATGTTTTGAAAGAAGAGTCAGAACAAAAGGGATAAACCACAAGACAAAAAATAATACATAAAAAAGAGAAAATAGTATGCTTCCATTTGCATTCAGACCATATAGTTCTTTCTCTAGATGTGAATAGCATTTTCCACACACGGCAGATCTTGTTGTTTTAAATCTTCCCTGTCTATCATGAAGAGTTCATGATGTGAAAGGCAGCAATTACCATTATTTCATCTCACCTTGAGTAAGTTAGGTGGGCAGGATACACCAACTAAACACACCCTTTTTTCTCTCTTTTATAATAAATTAATTAATTTTGACTTTCAGCATTCACTTTTACGAGATTGTGAATTCTAAATTTCCCCCTTTCTCCCCTCCCCAAAACATCAGGCACTCTGATATACGTATATGGAAAATCATATTAAACAGATTTCCACATTAGTCATGTTGTGAAAGAAGAATCAGAACAAAAGGGAAAAACTATGAGAAAGAAAAAAATAAAGAGAGAAAATAGTATACTTCAATCTGCATTCAGACTCCATAATTCTTTGCATGTGGATAGCATTTTCTAACATGAGTCATTTTGAATTGTCTTACATCTTTGTATGGCTGAGAAGAGTTAAGTCTGTCAAGTTGGTCATCACACAATGCTGGCTATCACTGTGTACCATGTTCCCCTGGTTCTGCTCATTTCACTCAGCATTAGTTCATGTAAGTCTTTCCAAGTTTTTTGTGAAATTGATCTGCTCATCATTTCTGATGGAACAATAGTAACCTATTACATTCATATACTACAACTTGTTCAGCATTCTGCAACTGATAGGTATCCCCTCAATTTCCAATTCTTGACCACCACAAAAAGAGCTGCTTTAAATCTTTATGTGCATGTGGGTCCTATTCCCTTTTTATGATCTTTTTGTAGTACTGTACTAGTACTGGTATTGCTTGGTGTTCTTTTGACAAATTAATTAATTAATTAATTTTTGTTTTCATCATTAACTTCCACCAGGTTTTGAGTTCTAAATTTTTTAGTTACCATACCTTCATATTCAATTCACCCTTTGTGTGTGTATGTGTGGCTTTGTGTACCTATACATATGTATGTATATGCATATATGTAAGTATATATTCCCTCCAACTACTCTAATACTGAGAAAGGTCTCATGAGTTAGAAATATCATCTTTCCATGTAAGAATATAAATAGTTCAACTTTAATAAGTCCCTTATGATTTCTCTTTCCTTTTTACCTTTCCATGCTTCTTTTGCTTTTTTGTGCTTGAAAGTCAAATTTTCTATTTAGTTCTGGTCTTTTCATCAAGAATGCTTGAAAGTTCTCTATTTTATTAAGTGTCCATTTTTTCCATTAATTACTATACTCAGTTTTACTGAGTAGATGATTCTTGGTTTTAAACCCAGTTCCTTTGACTTCTGAAATATCATATTCCAAGTCTTGATCAGGAAGTTGCTAAATAGAAATTGCTAAATCTTGTGTTATCCTGATTATATTTCCACAGAACTTGAGATGTTTCTTTCTAGATGGTTGAAACATTTTCTTCTTGACCTGGAAACTATGGAATTTGGCTATAATCTTCCTCAAAATTTTCTTTTTTTGATCTCTTTCAGGAGGTGATTGGTAGATTCTTTCAATTTCCATTTTCTCCCCTGATTTCATAATATCTGCAGTTTTCCTTGATTATTTGCTGAAAAATTTTGTTCAGGCTCTTTTTTTTAATCATGGCTTTCAGGTAGTCCAATATATTTTTTAAATTATACCCCCTGGATCTATTTTCCAGGTCAGTTGTTTCTCCAACAAGATATTTCAGCTTGTATCCTATTTTTTTTCATTCTTTTAGTTTTGTTGTATAATTTCTTGATTTTTTTTATGGAGTCACTAGCTTTCATTTGCTCCATTCTAAGTTTTAAAGAATGATTTTCTTTGGTGAACTTTTGAAACTCCTTTTCTATTTGGCCAATTTTGCTTTTTTAAGGAATTCTTCTCCTCATTGGCATTTTGAACTTCTTTTTATATTTATATTTAAGATGTTATTTTCTTCAATATTTTTGGGAGGTCTCCTTTAGCAAACTGTTGACTAGTTTTTCATGATTTTTTTTTTGCATTCCTCTAATTAATCTTTCCATTTTTTCCTCTGCTTCTCTTAATTGATTTTCAAAATCCTTTTTCAGCCGTTTTATGACCTGCATCCAATTCATATTTTTCTTGGTGGATTTTGATGTAGCAGCTTTGGCTTTGTTGTCTTCTTCTGATTGTATATTTTGATCTTTGTCTCCAAAGCAAGATGCTAAAATCTAATTTTTTTCCCTCCTCTTTATCATTTCCCCAGCCAATTACTTGAGTTTTTTAAACTTTTTAAAGATAGGACTCTGCTTCCAATGTGGAGGCTGTATTCTCCCATGTTTTCAGATTTTTGTGCAGCTGTTTTCAGGGATACTCCCAGGAACCTGAAAATTTTAACTTCTTCCAAGGTAGTATGATTAAAGGAGAGGTGTCTTCTCCTTTCCTGGCCTGTGCTCTTGTCTGTGAGAGATCGTGAACAGTGGCTTCTCGCCCCAGAGGCAAAATCCAATGCACTCCCAACTACTGTGTCCCAAGATCCACACTGCACTGACCTCTCACTTTGTCCTTAGAATCTATGTGTTGATAATTCTGGACCACCATAGCTGCTGGTGATCTGGGGCCCTCCAGCCAGCAGCTGGTCATACCTGCCTTGGGGCTAATACTTCTGCCATATAGCTGGGCTCAGCTCCCAGAGCGCTGTGCTGACTGCTTACTACTGGCCTGCCAGGCTGTCCTCAGTGGTAGGTTATCTTCTTTGTGTCATTTTGTGGGTTCTGTAACTTCAAAGTTTGTTCAGAGTCCCCTTTTACATGGATTGGAGGTGGTGAGAGCCAGAGCCCCTCAGAGGTCCTTGTTTCTACTCAAGCATCTTGACTCCCTTATGTTTTCCTTGAGTGTTGTATTTGAAATTCAAATTTTCTCTTCAGCTCTGGTCTTTTCATTATAAAAGTTTTAAAGTCCTCTATTTTATTGAATGCCCATCTTTTACACTGAAAGATCATGCTCAGTTTTTCTGGGTAGTTGATTCTTGGTTGTAATCCAAGTTCATTTACCTTCTGAAACATCATATTCTAAACTCTCTGATCCTTTAATGTAGAATCCTCTAAGCCCTGTGTAATCCTGCCTGGGAATCTTTTATATTTGTATTGTTTCTTTCTGGTTGTTTGTAGTATTTTTTTCCTTGACTTGAAAATTTTGTAATTTGGCTGCAGTATTTCTTAGTGTTTTTATTTTGGGTTCTCTTTTAGGAGGTGATTGATGGATTCATTCAATGACTTTTATCCTCTGGTTCTAGAATATCAGGGCAGCTTTCCATGAAAATTTTTTGAAAACTGGTGTCCAGGCTCTTTTTGTGATCATGGCTTTTAGGTCATCTAATAATTCTTAAATAAGCTTTACTGGATATATTTTCAAAGTCACTTGTTTTCCAAATAAGTTATTTTACATTTTTTGTATTTTTTGTTTGATGTATTCTTAAGTCTCATAGTCATTAGCTTCAACTTTCTGAATTCTATTTTTTAAGGAATTATTTTATTTTGTTAGGTTATACTTTCTTTTCCATTTAGCCAATTCTACCTTTTAAGAAATTATTTTCTTCAGTGGATTTTTTCTCCTATTGGGCAATTGTATCTTTTAATAAATTGTTTTCTTCAGGTTTTGTCCTTCCTTTGTCAAGATGCTGACTCTTTCTTGAATAATTCTCATTTTCTTTCTGAATTTTTCTTCTATCACTCCTATTTGATTTTAAAAATCCCTTTTTATCTCTTCCAAGAAGGATTATCAAATTATTTTGAAAATTATAGTGAAATTATGTATTTCATGATTCAAATAATATATATATATATAATTATATATAGTAAAATTATAGTGAAATAGAAATTATATTGAATATCAAAAATTCACCTCCTTTGAGGTTTTTTTGGTAGACATTTTGACATTGTTCTTCTCTCTGAGTTCGTGTTACTGTCTTCCCTGTATCCGTAGTAGCTTTCTATGGTGGCTCTTTTCTGTTTTTTACTCATTTTTAGTCTATTTCTTAACTTAGAAAGTTGAGCTCTGCTCCTGGTAACAGTGAGAATTTCCCCAAGTTTCTTATGCTGGGGGATAGTGACCTGGTCATTGACTTTGTTTCTCATGGTTTCATATACTGGCAGCTTACAGCTTACCTACCTCTTGCTCTGGAGTGACTGTGTCTAGTCGTGCCTGTTGTGCTGGGCATTCCTGGGCTGGCAGTTTGCCTTCTGTACTAAGGCATCACAGCTGGTCTGCTGTGCCACTAACTTGCTGATGTAGATCATAGGGACCTTTTTTTTTTTGCTGATATATCCTGTGGCTAAGAGCCTCCCACTGACTTGCCTAGACATCATCTGTGCTGGGCTGCACTTCCCTTTTACTCAAGTGAGACAAACTTTCCTAAAGTCCTTTTATGTTAGCTTAAACTGGAAAATTGCTTCACTGAGTCTTTTTTTCAGGTTCTGTTGCTCCAGAATTTATTAGGAAGCTTGATTTAACATGATTTCTGAGGGAAACTGAGGAGAGCTCAGGTAACTTTCTGGCTTGTCTCCACCATCTTGGTTCCACTCTATTTTTAAATTACCAGTTATTTTTCTAAAAATACATTCTTATCAAAAAGACATCTTGTTTGTGTGGAGGAAACATAAAACAGTATGTCTTCAACTCAGTGTTCACACAGATAAGTTTTTCCCTTGGATGTTCCCCTTTGGGTTGTAATGGACTTGATTATTGTATTGCCACATGGGGAAATCAGAGAATTAATATTATGTAAACTGACCCTTCCACAAAAATGAGATAAACTCAGGTAGTACATTCCAAGCACAAGGCATGAACTCTGTTGATGCATGAAGATCAAAGAAAGCACATTAACTGGGAAACAACTAGATGTCTATTTTGGCCACATTCTTAGGAATTGCTCTTATATTTTTTATCTCATCAGCATAGTGACTGATTGTTTTGAAATTGAAAGTTGAGGTCTGGGGGGTAACATCAAAATCCACTTGGACACTAGTGTAGTAAAGATAAACAGGTTGGAGAAAACAATTCTATATGAAAAGGTACAAATGATTCCTTCTAGGTGTAAAGATGTCTATCTTCATTGCAAAGAGTAAAAACTTATTTTAAGTAATAGCAAGCAAAGTATGCTTACCTGATTAACATGGTGGATAGAATACCAGGTCTGAGATTTGAAGGACTTGAGTTCAAATATAGCCTGAGACACTTACTATCTATGTGACCCTGGGCAAGTCATTTAACAATATTTGCCTCAGTTTTCTCATCTGTAAAATGAGCTGGAGAAAGAAATGGCAAACCACTGGAATATCTTTGTCAAGATAACTCCAAATTGGGTCACAAAGAGATGGGTACCACTAAAATGACTGAGAAATAATGAAAAGCAAAGTAAAGATTCTGATAGGATGATACTTGAGGAGTTTCATTAAATGAAAAGGAGGTGATTCAACATTTCTAAGTATAAGGATGCAACCTGCAATCTTTTGCTATACTGTTGTCATTGTATTAAATGAGTCAAGCAAATTTAGTGGAGTCCTAAACTCCCCAAATCTTTTTTTAAACCAAAATATCAATAAAATCTGCTTCATGTGAAGTAAACATTGATTAAATTTGCTGTTTTATTTGCAATTAAAAAACAATAAGTTCTTGCAGGATAAGAATCAATCATCAAACATTTATTAAATGCTCACTATGTGCCAACAACTATTCTGAGTTCTGATAATGTAGGAAAAAAAGTAAAAACAGCCCCTGCCCTCATTCATCTTATTTTTTTTTTTTAAAGCAATTGGGGTTAAGTAACTTGCTCAAGGTTACACAGCCAGTTATTTCTGGGTGTGGTGCTGAGTATCTGAGCCTGGATTTGATCCCTAGGTCATCCCGACACTGGAGCTGGTGCTCTTACTCACTGAGCCACCTGGCCACCCCTAAGCAATTGGGGTTAAGTAACTTGCTCAAGGTTACACGGCCATGTGTTTCTGGGTGGGTAATAAGTGTCTGAGCCTGGATTATATCCACATGTCATCCCAACACTGGAGCCGGTGCTCTTACTCGCTGTGCTACCTGGCCACCCCCCTCATTCATCTTATAATATTGTCTCATTTTTTCCTATGAATAATCCTGAGAGGTAAGTACTTCGAGACTCATTTTAAAGATGTTGTACTTGAAACTAATAATCATTATGTGACCTGTTCACACATACATATCTAGTAAGTTTCTGAGGTGGTATTTCAACTCAGGCCTTTGTGAATCCAAGGTTGTTATCATTCTATTCCTTACTCTGTGCTATCTTTCATATTCTGGGTACCACCCTTGATTGTAACTTCATAGGTTATTAGAACTCATTCTATTTTTCTAAGCTGGAGGTCACAGTTCATTCAGAGATTCCAACTATAATTTTCATAAAGAAAATGCTGGCGTATTTTCTAGACTCTAATTAACATGCTGAAATTACATCTCTAACAGGGACAAGTAGTAAACACAGAAGGCTTAAGGGAATTCCTTTAGAAACTCATAAACCTTGGGAAAAGTTAGATTACAGTGCTATTAGACCATTTTTTTGTTAGTTTTCCCAAAGTTTCTTGAACTGAGAGGGGTGGTGATTTTTTTTTCATTATTTTGTTTTTAGTAGAAGAATCTGATGTGTTTTTAAGTATTCTTTTTGAAAAAGTACAGTGAGGGATGAAACGGAGAAATCTGGTCTCATGCCAGATATTGAGTAGAAAACAGGTCAGGGCTATCTAGGAAGATCCAGAAATGGGAGTTCCACTAATTGGTTAGATACTTGAAGCTAGGTAGTCCAGAGGTCAAGCTCAAGGCCATCAGTTAAGTCTTGGAGGAAAAGCTGGTATTGCCAGCCCAGACAGGCAGGATTAGAATTCCAGAATTGAGGCAGCAGGAATTGGGTGAGTGGGTTGAGAGAATGAGGACAGTGACATGAGGGACTTAGAGAAAAAGCCTGGACAAAGAATGCAGATCTTAGGCCAGAATTTTAGCAACAAGAATTTAGAAATTGGATAAGTTGTCTGGGATATTGATATCACACTCTAATAATAGGATTAGATGTTGTTATTGAGTTTAAGACCCTTTGAGACAGGGACTGATTATATATTTCTAACCTAAGATTAAAGCTGATCTTGGAATGTAAATTTACTGAGGTTCATTCAGAGGTAAATAGAATTTTGTTAGATTGGGAGAGTCAAACAGTGTGTGTGGGAAATGTAGAGTTTAGCATTTGTATCAGATACTTTTGGAGAGGAAGCTTGGGTCCAGGTTGTGAAGGGAAATGGGAGTTTTTGAAAAAGTGAGTGACATTATGATTGTGGCTTTTTCAAAAATGAAAGTGAATGTGGCAGCAGTATGTAGGATGACCTAGCGAGTTGAGGGCCCCAAAATAAAAACCAGGTGAGGAATTTGTGATATCTCTATAATAATTAACTCATGTAGTGATAAATCTCTATACTTCTTTTTTGGTATGAGTCAAACCATGGCACACAAAAAGATGTGTGTAGACCCATCAAGTGAATCCACAATGTCATTATTCTATGCATCTAGGAGATAGCTAGGTACCTAGACCTGGAATCAGAAAGACCTGAGTTCATATCCTGTCCTAGACATTTACTAGCTCTGTGATCCTGGATAATGTATTTAACCTCTCTCAGCCTCAATTTCCTTGAATGTAAAATGGAGAGACTAGCAACTACATCTTAAGTTTATTTTTTTATGAGGATTAAGTCAGGCAATATTTGTAAAGTGCTCAGGACAGTGAATCGTGCCTAGTAAGAGCTTAATACTTATTTCCCTTCCTTCCTTCCTTCCTTCCTTCCTTCCTTCCTTCCTTCCTTCCTTCCTTCCTTCCTTCCTTCCTTCCTTCCTTCCTTCCTTCCTTCCTTCCCTCCTTTTTGTATTTCTTTCTCTCCTTCCCTCCTTTTTTCCTTCTCTCCTTCCTTCATTCTCGTACTTCTTCCTTCCCTCCTTCCTTCCTTATTTCATTCTAATTCATGCAGATGTTAAGAGTAGGATGACCTCTGGAAAGGTCAGATTTAAAAGTTCGGTATTCCCAATGTGATAGCATCTTTCTGCAGAGGAAATTGAAATGCTGGACAAGCCTCTGCTTACCCAGCTAGTGTAACTTCTCCAAGCAGTATAAAATGTTAAAAATTCAAACTGCTTCTGCCCTTACAACCAGAGCTCATCCATCCTCGTCTCCAGTATAATTCTTGTGACATGATATGCTGGGCTTCTTGTTACTTCATAGCTCCCACAGTCATACTTAGAACTACTTGACCTCCCACTTATAGTTTTATCTTAGTCACAGATTCTTGGACTAATCTTATTTTGAGTTAGGGGAGAATATAAGGAGCTATTCAAAAATCAATAGAAATTAAAATTTCTTTTTTCATTTGAATAGTCAGATAAGTGCTTCTGAAATTCACAATTGGCAGAGATCACTGAAGCTTCTTCTAAGTAGACATTTTAAACAATTTTTTGAATTTCAATTTTGGAATTAGTCTCTTTTATTTGTTCTTTTTTATGCTCAAACAAAAAGAGGACACATTTTTATAGACCTCATCTTCACTGACTTGGAGTGACAAACCCAGTAATCGGCATTATTATCTTCATTTACAATAAAGAAAAACTAAAACTCCAAAAGTTTTAAGCAACCTGTCTACAGTTAGACAGTAAATATTTTCTTAAAAATACTGGTAATAGATTCCCTAAGGATGGAAAATCACAAGATCCACATTTGCTGGTCTGCACATAATATGTTCTTATTAAATGGGGATTGGATTGAATTATTGGACTATATTGAAATGGTTTTGGGCAATCAGAAGAATTTTTAATTACAGCAATAGATAGATATTCTCAGATACTCAAACAAGGGAGGAAGGATGGGAAAAACAGATTTATTAAGCAGTTATCATGTGCCAGGCAATTAGCAGAAGGAGCAAAGGATGGGGAGGAGCCACATCAAAATGATTAAACCAGACTGTATGCAGAAATTGCCAGACAATCTTCAGTGTGATAATCCTGTGTGGATGCTAGTAAGCTTTCAATCAAGGATCTGGGAGAATCAGATTGAAAACTAAGTATTAGGAATACAAATATAAATAGTGAGACAACCCTTTTCTTTAATAAGTAGATACAGAAGAATTGATGGTGGTAGTATCCAAACCCAATATAGAGGAATCTGTGGTGACCAGTGATCTGACTTTTGTTTGAAGAGAAGGGAGTTATCACGGGAATAGTAATTTGATCCACAGGATGACCAATTGATATACCTCTCCCAAAGCAGTAAACTTGATTCTGGGGATGATAACAATGGGTGGAAAACAGGGAAGAGAAAATGAATTCAAGTGTGTTGCAGGTTGAGATATGATATGGATGCATGGTTGTCCATAATATGAAACAATCTAGTATGACCTAGCCTGGCTACATATAGAAGGTTAGGCAATTTTGAATTCACCTAAGATAGCTCATTCTCAAGGAATTACAAAGATAAATGGATTAACATCTTTAGGGGTTGGGTGGGGGCATAAATTCTGGAAGTGTGGCATGTAAGGCACTTGTATAGATAGGGGAGACAATAGTGGGAGCAGGGTAGGAAGCAAAATATTCCAGGTGGATGGTTGAATGGGATATGAATCGTGGTACTGATATATAAAACAAGTATAGACTCTAGAATTAGAACTGAGAGAGTCGGATACCAATCCTTTTTGCCTCAGGTTTGATAGAGCACCACACATGCTGTTACTCTGCCTCTGAGTTTTCTGGCTAAGCAGTTACAGTACAGAGGGTTGCCATGCTGCTGTCTGAGACAGAACAAGCTTCTGCCTTTTGGTTTCCCATGGCATAGGGATGTGTTGTGTGTGTGCGTGTGTGTGTGTGTGTGTGTGTGTGTGTGTGTGTGTGTGTATTAGGTAGGGGGTGGGGTAGATGGGAGAATTTAATTCTGTTGCTAGCCTGTGGGTCAGTTTGTTCAGTGAAATGACCGGTGGGGAGGGGGTAGAAAGAATGTTAAGGATTATGGATATAATTTTTCTCTTTTTAGTTCATTCACTTGTTACCTCCTTAGGTTTCTTCATGTCTAGGAACATGGAGGTAGCTGAAAATGCCTTTTCTTTTGCATATAGTTCCTATTTTGTAGAAGTGTAAGAGGTCATGGATCCTGACAGATCGTGCTACAAGAATGGTACTGGTGAGTTAGGTCAATGAGTTCTACTCCTAGGACAGAGGCTGTTTGGATTCTGGACTTTTTCATAGTGCTTGGATAAGTCAGTCTACCTAGCATGTGGAGCACAGCCATAGACTTGCAGATGTATTTTGATTCTGACTGAGGTAGTGACAGTGATACTGAAGAATTATTCATGGTACACACATAGGTTTTGGTCACAGTTCATTCACAGATTTGTTGGCCAAATAAACTTGTTTGTCACTTAACTTCAGTATTCCTTATCAGAGAAATTTAGTAGATGCTATCTGTCACAAAGTCTTATCTCTGTTTAAAGAATATCCTGAGGTACCACAATCAATTTAGTTAAATCAAAATTATTAAGTGCTTATACTGTGCCAGACATGGAACTAGTGGTATGTCTATAAAGACAAAGCCACAGAACACCCTGTCTTAACACAGAAAGAGAATATAAGTCTAATTGTCTATAAAAAGTTATTGCTTTCTTTAAACCAGATACTTAGGGTTGAGTTGGAAATATCAACAAGTACTGTTAATAACAAGGCTTAGGGGCAGCTAGGTGGTACAGTGATTAGAACACTGGCCCTGGAGGTGGAAGGACCTGAGTTCAAATCTGGCCTCAGACACTTAACACTTACTAGTTGTGTGACCTTGGGCAAGTAACCCTAATTGCTCTGCCTTCTCCCCTCCAAAAAGATGAAAAAAACCCCAACAAAGTTGAAAATTGCAATCATTAAGGACAGTGAGGTGGACTTTTGTATAGAGTCTTCTTTGTTTGTATTTGTTATAATTGAGTGACTGTGTTGCAGATGTAGGCTGATCTCCCTTCCGGATGGGAAAGTCCAGGGATTGGAAGAATACCTCTTCATACTTAAGATTTTTAGGGGTAATGAAGGATTCCTACATGAAATTAATTGAAAGGGAAAGAAATAGAACTGACCCTGGGGAGAGGAGATTTCACCCTTCTCAGGATAATGGAGAGTGGAAGATTATTGCACACTGGAAAAAGGGACGAGAAAAGGCAACTGTACAATTAGATCTTAGAAAGAGAAAAGAAGAGACAAGTGGTTAAATGATATGAATAAATAGCTCTCAAAAACAGAATTGTAAATTATTAATCCCTATATGAAAGAATATTCTAAATTATTAAAGAGAAGAGAAATACAAATTTTACAAACTCTGAGATTTCATCTCTCAGCTAATAAATGATGGGAAAAGATAAGAAAAGTCAATGATGTACGAGTTGTGGGAAAACAGACAAATGTATTTTTAGTGGAGCTACAAATTGGTTCAACCATTCTGGAAAGCAATTCAGTTATACAAAAAGAAAAAAAAAGTGATGAAAATGTCCATAAATTTTGACCCAGAGATTTTGTTCCTAGGCATGCATACCAAGGAAGTCATTGACAAAAAAAAAGGCTCCATATGCACAAAACAATTAATACTGTTCATGGTAGCAAAAATACTGGAAGCAAAGTACATTTTATCTACTGGGAAATGCCTAAAGAAAATGTGATGCATGAGGGTAATGGGAATATTACCATGCTATGACAAATGGTGAATATGGTGAGTACAGACAAGCATGGAAACACTTAAATGGACCAATATAAAGTGAAATGAGCAGGTAAGCAGAGCCAGTAAAACAATATATATGCTGACTGTCACTGTAAATGGAAAAAAAAATCCCTACAAATCAATTGGAACTGAATGTTGCAAATATACAAGAAAAAGAAGATTGGCCCCAAAGAAGAATTATGAGAATACCCTACCCTTTCTAGACCTTTGCAAAGATGGTGGTAGGGGATGTGTGTGTGAGAAACGGGTGTAGAATTTGTGGATGTGGAATGTTTTATATAAGATTTTGATGTGTCCATTGGGTTATTGTTTGTTTTTCTCCCTCTAAAAATATAAAAACTCAAGCTGTTATAATATATGGCTCTCTGGCAGGGGAAGGGTGAAACAGAGAGGGAGAAATTTAGGTTAAAATAAAATCTAGGTGCAAGCAGACTTTCAAGGCTTATTGTGAGGATCAAATGAAATAATTGTAAGGAATTTAGTGTAGTGTCTAGCACATAGTGAATATGTAAATGTCAGCTATTGTAGCTACTATATATTGCTATATATATTATTAATATAGTATATTATAATAATATGATAAAATTATTAATAATGTAATATGATAATAGCTACTAACAAATGATAATATGTTAAAAACATCATTGAGGCTCATTTTAAAAGAGAGAATGCTGCTACTCTGAGGAGGAAGTAGACTCACATAGAAGAATCATGGAAACTAATCAGAGGGAGAGATTATCCTTAAGGGGCAAAGGAAGAGAAGGGTTGTAGCACTTAATACTTGCTCAGGCACAGTAAGGCACCTTTTTGTTGATCTGATAGCAATACTAGGAAGATTTATTTTCTTCCTTGGGCACATATTCAAGACACACTAGAACATCCCAAGTCATCAGATGACAATTACCCATTTTTGTTGATTTATGTGGGAAAAAATTATTTCATTAGGAGCCTAAAAGTATCACCAATGATTATGGAGTCCTGGTCAAGAACTTGAAAGTCTTAGAGGTACAGAATATATTTTCCTCATTGTTGCCCAACAAAGATGTGAGATGCAGGAAAGAAAAAAAATAATTTGGAAAGCAAAGATCTAAGAAGGAAGATAGTATCTGAGAAAAGGATTTTGATTTCTAGATTATGACATATAATAGAGCATTGGCAGATTACTGGCCATGGAGGGAACATACCTAAGAAAAGTAGATAAGAACATATTTGTCTAGTGACTTGCAAATCTAATTGAAATCTCTTTAAGCTAAAATGGATGAAGGAATGGTGTGGTGCTAGAGAAGGTCTTCAATGTATCATCACAGAAATCTGTTCCTGGCTCAGTGTCAATGACTTGAATATAATATAATATAATATAATATAATATAATATAATATAATATAATATAATATAATATAATATAATATAATATAATATAATATAATATAATATAATATAATATAATATAATATAATATAATATAATATAATATAATATAATATAATATAATATAATATAATATAATATAATATAATATAATATAATATAATATAATATAATATAATATAATATAATATAATATAATATAATATATTATAATATAATATAATATAATATATAATGTAATGTAATATAATATAATATAAGCATAGAGTTGGTATGCTCATCAAATTTGCAGATGACAACAAACCTGTGAGGGATAGATAATATAGTGGGAGATAGAATTGGGAACCAAAAGGAAGCTGACAGATTAGAGCTTGGGTTGATTCTAATAAGATGCTAAAGGGATTTGGTGCAAATTATTGCACTTCAGTATAAAAATATCCATGACTATAGAATGACAAGAGGGTGATTATGAATAAGTAACAACTTTGAAATAAGATCTGGAGATTTTGTTGGATTTCATGATCAATATGAACCAATAGTGTGATACGGTAGAAAAATACTGTGATCCTGAGATGCATTTAGAGTTATGTGGCTTCTCAAAATAAGCAGATGATTGATAGTTCCACTGTATTCAGGTGTCATCACCCTTCAACTAGAACATTGTGTTCAGTTCTGGATGCCATGGTTTAGGAAGAACATCATTAAATATGAGAGTGTCCATAGGAGAGAAATTAGGATAGTAAAGGACCTTGAGTCCATGATACATGATGATTAGATGGAGGCAATGGTGATATGCAACTTGGAGAAAAAAAAGACTTGAGGGAGACACAAGTTTTATTTTCAACAAGCTGAGAGGCCATCATGTAAAGGAAAAATAAATCTTTTCATCTTTAGCCCCAGAGAGCAGAATGAGGTAAAATTGGGTGTAAGTTATAAACAAGCACAATTAGGTTTGATTTCAGAAAAATAAAACAAAGCAAAACTTTCTAACAATATAAGCTACAAAAGCAGAATGGGTCACCTTGAGAGGTGGTGGCATTCATATACATGGAACTTTTCAATAGAGGCTCTATGATCATATTCAGGTAGCTCTAAAAGTCTTAGTGCTGTTTTAAACTATGAAAGTTTCCCTCTCTTGAATTAAGTTACTGCAACTTAAAACAATCTGTTTATAGTGAAGATACCTTTTCATGCAAAAAAACTTGGACATCTCTATGCTGATGATTCTCAAATTCAGCCCCCACCCTTCATCTCACCTTCATTCTTTTATCTCCAACTGCCTATTAGACATCTCAGACTGAATTATCTGTAGATATCTTAATCTTAACATGTCCAAAACCAAATTTATTGTCTTGGACTAGATGGCCACTGTGGTTCTTCCCAACTTAAATTCTGTGATTCTAAATCCAGCACTTTCCCAACTGTATCAAAATATTCCCTAATGTTTCCTCTGGTCTCTAATATATAATAAATAAATTGAAACTAATATAATCTCCAAGAGGGAAAGCGATTTAGTAAAATTGTTTGTTGTGTTTCTATTTCTAAAAATAATTTATTTTTATTACATTCGATGGAATTTTTCATGTGTTATTTCATTTGACCCTCACAAAAATTCTGTGAGATGGGTAGTTCAAGGATTATTTCATCTTACAAGTGAGGAAACTGATACAGAGAAATTGAATTATTTGCCCAGGGCCACACAGGTAGAATTTAGAAGGACTGATGCCCTATAAGGA
The DNA here is from genome assembly GCF_028583685.1 of Petaurus breviceps papuanus. Taxonomy (NCBI): domain Eukaryota; kingdom Metazoa; phylum Chordata; class Mammalia; order Diprotodontia; family Petauridae; genus Petaurus; species Petaurus breviceps. The sequence continues at coordinate 18,577,715 of NW_027187378.1, forward strand.
AAAAGTCTAGTCTAAGAATAAATTGAGTTTGATTAATCTTCTACTTTTATTTGGATATAAGTTGGATATAGGTACAGAGACATGATTTATTTCAATATCTCCCATTGAAAACAGAATTTTAGGACAAATAAAAGGAAGTGCTTCTTGACACATTGCTAATAATCTTAGAGTTCATTTACATTTGGAATTTTGTAGAATAAAATAAATATGTTCAAGAAATGTTTAGCTAAATTTATGGATAGTAGCTCAGTGATGGATTATCAAGAGAAGTTATGGGTATTTTGTAAAATCATAGATTTAGCTCTAAGGAAGGGATCTTAAAGTCTTCTATCCTGACCTCCACATTTCATACAAAAGACTGAGACATAGAAAAGTTAGGTGACTTGCCCAAAGCTACGTTAGTAAGATATAGAAGTGGGTCTTGAACTAAGTCCTCTAACTTAAAATTCATCCCTCAGGATTTTACTCACCTGTACTATATGCTACATGTACACAAAGGAGGTATAAAGGAGTTAGGCCAGTCTCTGTTCAAATGAAAAGTTTTTTGAACAGCCTGATTGATACTAGAATACAAATAAATTTTAATAAACAACAAAAAAACTATGATGATGTTCCTTAATCAACCTACTGGAATTATTGACTTTGGTTGAATGCAACTTATAAACACAGGCTATTGTAAGGTGATTAGTTAAAGTAAAACTCTCACCACTCAAGGCCTAGATAAAAAAAAAAAAAGCTGGCCCCACTTCAATGGGTCCACTCTGGAGGACAGATTGAGTTTGAGTCAACTTTTCACCTCTTGTAGAGTGTAGCAACTCTCTCTCTCTCTCTCTCTCTCTCTCTCTCTCTCTCTCTCTCTCTCACACACACACACACACACACACACACACATACATACATACACCCACCCACCCACCCACACTTCTCTCCCTATGTTCTCTCCTCCAAATCACCATCATCAATAGGCACTGTAGCAGAAGCCCACATCATCATCCAGTGAGGAAAATTCAGCTGCGAGGTCACTTAAGTCAAGTTGAACTTGTACATAGGAGAGATGGTACAGAGATTAGAACTGGGCTGCTATTCAAGGTGTCAGTCTTTCCTCTTGTCAACAGTGATGCAGTCACTCTTAAGTCAGGTGGATAGATCATAAGCCATAGACAAATTCTTAGGCTATATTGTTAAATATCCTTCATAAAACAAAGGGATAGCCATCTTTAAAAAGAGAATTAAACTGAATGACTCTAATTGCTTTTAAAGTATACATTACTGCCCATACAAACATTTGTCTGTCCTAGGTGACATAATGGATAGAATATTGGTCTCGGAGTCTAGAAGAAATGAATTCAAATTCTCCCTTACACTATTACTCTCTGTTTGATCCTTGGCAAGTGACTTAACCTCTCTCTGAATGAGCTTCTTCATCTATAAAATGGGAATCATAATATCTTCAAATTTACATGGTTGTTATGAGAATCAAATGAAATGATATGCATAAAGCACTTTGTAAAATATAAAGCATTATCATAATTATTATTATAGGAAATATATATCATATTTAGGTGAAAAGAACCAGTTAAGGTATTCATCAATATTTGGATCTTTAGCTCTGTCTTTATTGATGCAAAATAAGCATCCATTCCCAAGTAGCAACTAGTCACAGTCTTCCTCAGTCCTTATAATTTACAATTATTTTTTCATGGGTTCATTGTTTATGGTCCATTTCTTGAATCCTTACATTTGGTCTGTGTTACTACAAGTTTGCTTCACTTTGATTTGTAATTAATACCTTTATTAATGTAGATGAAGTTTTTCCCTGTTATTTATAGCTGTTATATATATATATATATATACATACATATGTAAAGTTATGCATACATTTACAGCACTTAGGGAAAAACAAACTTTCCCTCATCCTGAAAAGTTTTGTGACTTTACTTTTGTCTCTTACTGAAAAAATGCTAATGGAAAAACCTCTATGAACCCCATGAAGATAATGGCATCAAAAGCAATGTGCATCATAGCTTGGCCTATAAAAATAGTGTATGACACATGCCAGGATGACTGAAGTCTGGCTTTGTTCCTTCCTGCCCTATCTATATAGATAAATTTTAAAATAGATGCACCAGGCAGACACAATGGTCTTTTATAGAAATATGAAATGAGTCCATGAGGGCAACAGAATGCCCATTACCCTTGAGGTCAGAAAAATATTAGGCATAAAATCCCTCAAGGTGGTACTTCATGCATTATGTCAAATTGGTACAGATACATAAACCCAGATTGCTGCCTAGCTGGTGAGCAATGCATTATTATAAATCATGACAGTCTCTGACAAGGCAAAGAGAGGTAAAGAATTCTGTGAAACTTTTTAGGGTACAATTGGAACATAACTTTTATTTATAAATAATATTGAGAGGGAAGCTCAGCACATTTTCAGCAGAGTCAATAAAAGGTCAGGATGAGACATTTTTCCAGCCTAAGAAAACTTAGGAGTTCAAAAGGAGAAATCTGTGACAGTAGAGTGGAAGTCTGTCTGGAAAGCACAAGCAGACAGGCAGAAATAGTAGCAGCACCAACAGCTTTGGGAGCTCTCAGCTCAGAGATGGCAAGGAGATTAGACAATTGATCAGAAAGAGACAATAGATGCCCTTCTGTTGCAACTAGGTAAAGCTGGCACTGATTGACAACTCTATTGCCTATATGTAATTCTGGATTATATTTCAGGGTGGAGTCATTCAGTTTAATTCTCTTTTTAAAGATGGCTATCCCTTTGTTTTATGAAGGATATTTAACAATACAGCCTAAGAAATTGTCCATGGCTTATGGAATGTCTAATGAAATGTCCATGGCTAATGAAAGTCTGTCACATGTAAGTAGGGGCCCTGGTTTCAGTTCCAAGGTAAAGAGAATGTGAGTACCTATGGTTTCAGGGGACCAGGGACCCTTCCTGGATAAAGACCAGAGCAAAGACCAGGAGTCAGGATCATACCACCTTGGAAGTACCAAAAACTTTCACAACCACCGAACTAGCTCTGAAAATAGTGACATAAAAAAGCCTAGAGCTTGGGACAGCGCCTCCATACCCCCAGGTGAGAAGAGCAATCCAAGTTTGACATAAAGTTCAAAGTCAAGAAATAGAGTAAAAATGAGCAAACAACAGCAACAAAGAATTTGAACATTAAAAAGCTACTGCAGTGTCAGGGAAGACCAAGGCATAAACTCGGAAGAAGACAATACAAACCAAGCCTCAAAGAAAATGCTAATTGGACCCAAATGCGACAAGAATTCCTGGAAGATTTAAAGAAGCTGATAAGAGTACTAGAGGAAATATTGAGAAAAGAAATGAAAACAACACAAGAAAATTATAAAAAGAGAATTAAGAGCTTGGTAAGAGAGGCACAAAAATGCTGAAGAAAACATGTTAAAAAAACATAATTGGCAAATGATAAAGGAGGTACAAAAATTCACTGAAAAAATACATTTTTAATGTTTCTTGTACAGTGCTAATGAAGAAATCCTTGTAACAACCTTCTGATCAGTTGTTTGACCTTCTTACTGTCTGGGCTAACAGCACCTGAAGCAGTCACTGCTCCTGCTGGGCTCCTAAGGCCTACTCCTGGTTTATTGGGGCTGGGTCTATGCTGTCATGCTCTGCACTAAATTGTTCTCCACTCTCACCTCGGTGTAACAGACCTCTCGCACAAATATTCTAAATTGCCTTTGGCTGGAAAATTATTTCAATCAATGTTTTTGTAAACTATGCCACTTCTGGAATTGTTTACAGCATTATTTAAAGGTGTTCAGAGGGTTTTGGGGAGAGTTCCAGTGAATTGCTGCCTTTACTCTGCCATCTTGGCTCTGTCCTTCCTCAGTTTCTTAAAGTTTACACAACTAATAATAAATCAAGCCCTGATTTGTAGCATTTGAAAATTTCTGACGTGTAAAATTCTCACTAAAAATTTCACAGTCTGCTCAAGTCAGGAAGACCTAGCTCCAGCTCACCTAAACCCCCACTAATTTTGTGTTTTATGTCAATTCAGTGAGTGTGGCATTTGTGTTTTAATTCAAGTTATTGATAAAGATTTTAATTAGCAAAGATCAAACCATATCCTGGAGTATTCTACTGGAGAATTCCTGTCACATTGACATTAATCTACTAACAACTATTCTATCAGTTTTTCCATCCAACTAATTCTATATCCATATAATTATATTTTCTGTAATTCACTTCTTCTTGTATTCTCCATAAACATAGTATCAGGTAAGTTATCAAAAATTTTGCTAAAATTTAGCAATCTGAGTAAACTATATCAACAGTGTACCTCTGATCAAACAGTTCAGTATCCCTATAAAAATCACATTTTTCTACATATCCCTCCCTTTTCCTCCTCTCCTCCAGAATTTTGTTCCATCTGGAAGACATGTTGACTCTTTATAGTCCAAACCCTTCATTTAAAAGATGATGAAATTGACTAAAATAAGTAAAGTGAATTGCCAAAAGTCACACAGCTATTAGCAGCAAAAACAGAATTTGTCTTATCTTGCTTTTTAAATCCATGGTGATTTCCAAGCTTTTCAAAAGTTAGCTGAGCAGTGAGCACAATTTTCCATCTTTAAATTCTGCTAAAATGTTGTACTTACAGGCATGATTAACAGTGTCAGACTTCTGCATGCCCACTTCATCTTCCCCACAGAGTTACTTTTTCAACTCTGGTGCCCTCTATATCAAACACACAGGGATCGTCTAATCCAACCTTCTCACTTCCCCTCTGCCATCATTCAAGCTCTTCAACCCTTTTCCATCCACATGAAAGAGCCAAACTTTGCCAGTCAGGGACTAAGAAAGGAGTGTGCAACTGTAAGTGATGAAACATAAAAGCCAAGAGGGAGGTAGTACCTACAAGGTTAAGAGGATGAAAGGAAGCAAGATGGTGAGGAGGGCAGAAAGAGCTCCTTTCAATGTCTGTCCTGCCCTTCCCTACTGCCAGCTAATCCATTACTTATAATCTAGCTGTGGCAAGAAGCAATTAAAGATTCCTGTAGCTTTGAAATTCTGCTTTTTATTCAATTTATGTCACATGACAAGAGTGTGGGTTATAGATATGGAGTTCTTTGAGTTTTATATTGTTTGACTCTACTAGACTCATGAGTCAAACATAATTTTGGGACTATGGAATATTCCCTCTACTTCTCTTCCTTTCCTGTTTGCATAGAGTCCCTATATAATAGGTGTCTCCCCCAAGTTCCTTAGTTAAAAGCAGCTTAAATATTTCTTTGTTGTGGTTTGAATTTAGGAGAAAAATTGGGGAAATGGATTTGTTTAGATGTTTTATTATCAGTTGCTTATTTTATTAAGATGACAAAAAATCATTGTCTCCTCTCTATATCTGTCTAGATATATTCAAACACACTTGTTCTTGTGTGGACCTGAATCATGGCAAAGTTACAAGACTAGGAGTAAATAAAATTGAACAGATCTAGGCAAGAAGGGGCATCTTCAGTAGATTTGGTCTCAGAGCACATTCTGATTGGCTGATACCACACTAGCCACACCTCTTTAGAGTAGTAATGTGATGTAGCTACCATTGAAAGAAGTTAAAGTGGGAGATAGAAGAACATACATTCTCTGAGAACCATACAGAACTTTCAACTTTCCCAGCAGTCTTATGTAGAATTTCAAGCAAGTTTGGCTGTCCCAGTGATCCAAAACAAGTTCTTTATGACTTGTTCACAAAAATTTCATGAATTTAATGAAGAGTCTACCAGTGAACCATTTTCCATTAACACACAGACTGCCTGCTGATTATGTGCCCTACATTTGACACTTATAAGCCTTTTCATCAACTTCCCATACCCACCCATCTCCCTAACAGTATCTTACACCCTCATAAGAGAACCTTCCCATTAAGAATGGGGACAAGGCATTTTGGGAACCCTGAGAATGGCTTACAAATTGAGCATCTGACTACAACTATATATGAGAATCTTTGTTCTTTCTTTGGGATATTTATAACTACACCAAACATAATATTAATATTCATGTTATTAAAAATGGGAATTTCTGCCACTAAAATAAATACGTTTATACAATTAATATTAAAATAGTTCCTTTATGCGACCCCTGAGCATCATTTCTGGGAAAGTTGAAAGTTTGCCATGGTGCTCATAGAATGCATGTCCTTTTATCTTTCAGCTTTGCTTCTCTCTGGGTAGCCACACCATACTACTACATTAAGGAGATATGGCTAGTGTGGTATAAATAGGAATTTTTCTAAAAACATTCTAGTCTCTTAGAAAAATAACAACAACAAAAAACCTTCCCTGACTCTTCTGCCTCATAGAAGTACCATCTCATTTCTCTTCTCCTTTTCACCACCAAACTTAAGGAAATAGAGCATGAGCAGTGTCTAAACTCTCCTTGTTATCCCCAGTCCCTTGTAAGGTGATTTCTAACCCCAGAACTCTACAGAATGGTTCGTCCAAGGTCTCCAATGACTTCTTTATTTTCTTATTCAATTGTGTCACTTAGTGTAATTTTAAGATGAGTTTACAAGGGATTGAGGCTAGTGAGGAGAGTTCAGATACTGGGGGAGATATTTGATCAGTTATTTCAGTTGTGTCTGACTCTTCTTTATCCCATTTGGAGTTTTCTTACAAAGATAATGGAGTGGTTTGCAATTTCCTTCTCTAACTCCTTTCTATAGACGAGGAACTGAAACAAACAGGGTTAAGTGACCTGCCTACAGTCACATAGCTAGTAAGTGTCTGAGGTCAAGTTTGAAATCATGAAGATGAGTCTTCCTCATTTTAGTCCTACACCAAAGACAATTAAGATTGAAGCCCTGACCTTATGGAGCTGATAATGTGTCAGGAGGCATACAGAAAATACCCAAATATATACCTGCTTATATGCTCTGTGTGTATACAGGTGTATACACATGTATTTTTGTATTTATGTGTATATGTATGTATCTACATTCATACATATGTATGTATCTTAAAAATAACTTAGTAAAACTTAACACCCCACTATGATTTTACCCTTGCACAAACCCAACTCATAAGGATCTTAGTATGAAAGGGTAGATGGACAGGAAGTACACAGTAAACTTCAATATTCTTTAGCATTTTGGGTCATCCATTGGACCACAAAGATGGGTGAAACATAATAATATATCAAAATTTGGGGAGACGAAAAGAAATAAGAAATATCATTTCCCATTATTTATCTGTAATTTTTCTCAAAGAAGTGCAAAGCTATGATCATAGGATCATAGAGTTAGAGATAAGAGATGACAAGAGAAAGATAACCTAGTCTAAAACTCTCATTTTGCAGGCAAGGGAACTGAGACCAAGAGTGGGAATACGACTTACTCAATACAACAGTCAGTGGTCCATCAGGGCTAAGAATCAATGTCTTCTGTCTTCTTTCTCATTGCTACTGCTTCCAAAGGACATAAATTTGTCATCTTACTGAATTCTTTTGAAGATTCAAAAAGAGAAAGCTTAGTAAGTAGTAAAGAGTTCATGTAAATGAATATGAGGCCTGCAGCTCCTCCATCATCCATCAATGATTTAATTTCTCCAAGGAAAAAGAAAGTCAAGGATCCACTTAAAGCTGACAGGAGGATTGATCTCTTCTGAACCAAGAAAGATAACTCAATGAATCCTCTCCTTCTGGGAAAGCAGGTAGTGTACAGGAGGCTGAGGGTGGGGAAAGAGCGTAGCACTCCATTGCTGACCAAAGGAAACCTGGGGCCAGGAGGCTATTTTGCAACAAATGTTTGTTGTTGCTGTTGAAAATGCTTGTGTCACCTGGAAGGGGTGACATATTAAACCATTCTTGGCAATGAATACCATGGGCACAGATTATTCTACTGCCATTCTAATAAAAAAAATAGAAAATTGGTCTATGAAGGATAAAAAAGATTTGAAAAGAGAATAAGTATTGCTAGGTAACATATTCATAGCTAGAAAGGAACTTTGAAATCATTCAGCCTAACCTCATTTTACATATGAAGAAATTGAGGGCTAAAGAAGTTGTGATTTGCCAAATGTTTGAACCCTGGTGCTCTGTCTCTTAAAATTCATTTCACCCTCTTATCACTCCATACTTACCTCTCCCATTGTTTTAGGCTAGTGTTATTTATGAAGCACATTTTTAAATAATTTATTTGTATTATGAAAGTAAAAACGAACATTTTGATACAAAAAGCAGAAAAGGATTATATATAAAATGATAAACATCTTTTTAACATAAGTTATTTAAAATGTATATCTGTAGCAGCAAGCACCCCAGCGTCCCCAAGGTGGCTGCCAACACATGTTATTAGATCTGCTTTGCTAAAGGAAAGCAACTCAAAATGGGTTAACAAGCTTACTTTAATCAATCAAACATATCATTTACCTTGTTCAGGGGAAAGTCAGCACCCCAAACTTCAGAATATACAGAGGTTAAAAGCATAAGTTACAAGAACATTTCATCAGAGAGCCTTCCAAACTGTCCAACCATTGCATACATCCATACCTAATCCCAGTTACCAGAGAGGGAAGCATCAACGTCTGTGTTTTCAAAGCCTGGGGGCTCTCTACAGTTGCCCATAGTCTCATCTGGTCAAATCACACAACACTTCTCAAAGTGAATCCCTAAGCAAAGCCTCCCATCAGGGCTTATATAGCCATCTACTGGGTCAGAGAATGTAGCAACCTTTTTGACCCACTGCCCAAAAGTATCTCCTAGAAACAAGCCTCCCACCACAGGCTCCTGGTGCACTTAAGCCTAGGGGCAGGGAAGACCTTAAAAATTTACATTCCTATAACAATATCTAGCAATATAGTAATAAAAATTTCTTGCCTCCTTATGTCCTCTTCTGAACTTATTTGTCCCTTATTCTGTGTAATTTAAAAACTCCTTAAATGATGTTCTTTTCTCTTTTTTATGATCTTCATTATATAATAACTTACCCCACTCCAACCCAAATAGAAATTTTCTCTTGTAATCAGTATTGTCAATTAGAACAGATCAGTGCATTGACTACTTTTATAAATCTATGTGTTTTTTTTCTGAACTATTACAGGTTATCTTTCTGTCAAGATGGGGGAAGCATGCTCAATTCCATCCTAAGAACTCATTGTTGGACTCTGAATTAATGAGAACTCTGAAGGCTTAAAAAGTTGCTTTCCTCTGCCTCCTCCGTGCTTGCTGTCGAGCCTCTTCCCAGGTAAAGGGGCTGGAGCCCCTCCGGTCTGCTGCTCCCCGGGCCTGGCCCTGGGGACCAGGGGAAAAGCCTCCTTCACATGCAGAGGTGGGGGACCCCGGGTGCGGAATCGTGCACAGAAGGCTAGGTCCCGCGGGTTGGGCTGAACTGCTCTGAAATTCTAGATTATCGGGGCTGGCGGAGAGAAGGCAAGGCCGGCCTCTCCCTTCCGAGGGTCAGCCCGTGGTGCACGTTACGCCGATCACCGGCCGTCGGGACCTGGGGAGGGGTAGCCCTTATCTTTAGTAACAATAATAGTTAATAACTAGCTTTTACATAACCCTTAATGTTTGCTAAGCGCTTTACGGATACAACAACCCTGGCAGATCCTTAGCGCTTCTCTGTCTGTGGCCCGGGTTTCTGGGAGGCAGAAGGCAGGAACCCCGTGTGTCCCCCCTTTCTTTCTGAGACCTTGGCTTCCTGCATCCAGTTCAGGGTCCGAGCATGGGGCTAAAGACGATCACACATCCTCCCGACGCTTCAAGAAGAAGGCACCTGTGGTCCCCAGCAGGCCACCGCCCACTCTCTCCTACCTGCTGGACACCCCAAAGCCAGCCCTCTATGTGGCTTTGACCGGATTGGTCCCCTTTGTGGCCCCACCCTTGGTCATGATGATGACCGAGGCCTATGTACCTGTACTGGCGTTTACTCAGATGGCCTATGGAGCCAGCTTCCTGTCTTTCCTTGGAGGGGTCAGGTGGGGTTTTACTCTGCCAGCAGACAGTCCAGCTAAGCCGGACATCATGAATCTAGCCTGTGGTGGGGCCCCACTGCTGTTTTCCTGGTATGCCTTCCTTATTTCTGAGGGACTCACTGAAGCCATCATCATGGTGGTCATGGGCTTTGGGGTGGCATTACACAATGAAGTCTTTCTCCTGCCCCATTATCCTAACTGGTTCAAAGCCTTGAGAATAGTGGTGACTCTGGTGGCATTTTTTTCATTTGTAGCCACTTTGAAAATGAAAGATTTTTATCCAGGAACTGGCCCTAAATGTCCTGGTCAGGCTGAGTGAAACTCACTCTCCTGGCCCCTTATGAGCAAGCAGACTATTAAGAACCTCCTTCACATGCTCACAAAGGCTGTCTTGTTTGTCTTTGTAATTCCTCCATCTAGTGACTGCCCCTCTCTGGAGATCAGGTCTCTTCATTAGAGTTGCCTGAGACTCTGACCCACTATACTGTTTTATGTGTCCCTAGGCTGGTGCTCACAAGTTTATTTCTGCTATTGATAAGTGAATTATAAAGACTTTTAAAAAGATCCAATAAAAAACACAAAGTATCCTTTGGCTAGGGAAAAAAAAAAGTTGCTTTCCTATACGTTATTGTAGTCATTACATAAATTATTCTTCTTTTTGTTTATTTGACTCTATGTCAGTTCATATAATTCTTCCTAGCAGTATATGAATCTGTCATGTGTGTCATTTCTTTTGGTGAAATTAATAATAATAAAAATTAACATTTATATAGTACTTACTATATGCCAAGCACTCTGCCAAGAACTTTACAATTATAATCTCATTTGATCCTTACAACCACTATTAAAAGCAGGTGAAATTATTCCCATTTTATAGATGATTAAGTGACTTGCCCTGGATCACATAGCTAGTAATTGCCAATGCCAAATTTGAACACAGGTTTTCCTGACTTCAGGCCCAGAACTCTGTGTACTGTGCCACCCAGATACCCCATAATATTCCACTAATGCATTTACAATTTGTTCAGTCTTTCCCTGATTGATTCAGACTAATTTATCCCCAGGTCTTTACTATAACAAAAATATCTTCCCTACTTATTTTTATACATGATTCCTTCCATGTTGTCTTTGATTCTTTTGGGTTATTCATCTAGCAGTGTTATTGCTGAGTTAAATGATTTGTGTGTATTAGTGATTTTTTGGGGGGGGAAGAGTGTAGAGTGTATAGTTTCAAATCGCTTTCTAAATGGAAAGCCCCAACAATTTGCCACTATGCCCATCTTCTCACTGCTCTTCCACTAATTGCCACTTTGATTTTTTGTCATATTTGCAAATCTGATGTGTATGAGTTAGAATTTCATGATGTTTTAATTTAGGTTTTATTTATTAGTTACTTGAAGCATGTTCCAAATGTTTGTTGATAGCTTGCATTCCTTCTTTGCAAACTTCACAGTTCTTATTCTTTGCAAATTTATCTATCAAATTAACTAATATGACAGAAAATTAAAATGATAAATGTTTAGTGAATGTGGGAAAATTGGGACACATGCACTGTTTTTTTTTTTTTAAAGCAATTGGGGTTAAGTAACTTGCTCAAGGTTACACAGCCGGTTATTTCTGGATGTGGTGCTAAGTATCTGAGCCTGGATTCGATCTCCAGGTCAGCCCAACACTGGGGACAGTGCTCTTACTTGCTAAGACCCCTGGTCACTCCTAAGCGATTGGGGTTAAGTAACTTGCTCAAGGTTACACGGCCAGGTGTTTCTGGGCAGGTGCTAAGTGTCTGAGCCCAGATTCGATCTCCAGGTCATACCAACACTGAAGCCAGTGCTCTTACTTGCTGTGCTACCTGGCCACCCTGGGACACATGCACTGTTAGTGGAATTGTGAACTGATCCAAACATACTAGATAATAATTTGGAACTATGTCCAAATGACTATAAATCTATGCATACCCTTTTACCCAGTGATACCACTACTAGGTCAATATCACAAAGAAATTTTTACAAAAAGAAGTAAAATACTTATTTCTACAAAAAAATGTTTATAGTATCTCTTTGTGGTAGCAAAAAATGGAGATTGAGAGGATTCCCATCAATTTGGGAGTGGCTTAATAAATTGTATATAATTATGATGGAATACTATTTTGCTATAAGAAGAGACAAACAATGTGCTTTCAGAAATACCTGGAGAGACTTATATGAACTAATACAGAGTGAAGAGAACAAAACCAGGAGATTGTTGTACACAGTAACAGCAATATTGTACAATGATCAAATGTAAGTGACATAACTATTCTCAGTAATATAATGATGCAAGATAATTTTGAAGGACTCATAATGAAAAACACTATCTACTCCCATAGAAATAACTGATTAATGGGGCAGCTAGGTGGTGCAGTGAGTAAAAGCACCGGCCCTGGAGTCAGAAGGAATCGAGTTCAGTTCCGGCCTCAGACACTTAACACCCACACAATAAAACTAGCCGAGTTACCTTGGATAAGTTACTTAACCCCAATTGCCCTCCAAAAGGCAAAAAATAAAAAAAAAATAACACATGGAGCCTGAATACAGATGGAAACATCCTATTTTTTCACTTTATTTTTATTTATTTATTTTTGGTCTATGTTTTCCCTCACAACATGACTAATATTGAAATATTTTTGTATGATGATACATGTAAATCATATATCAAATTGTTTGCCAACTTCAGGGAGGAGGGAGGTAAAAGAGGGAGAAAAATAATTTGGAACTCAAAATTAAAAAAACACAAAAGGATGATAAAATTGTTTTACATGTAATTAGAAAAAAAGAAAATTATTGGAGAATGTCTCTATGAAACATTTTCTTCACAACTTTATGAGATAGAAAAGATAGAAGATTATCCCTAGACCATGGGGTACAACCACATGAAGGAAGAACTAGAGGCAGTGAGGGGAAAATGGGATGGATCAAACAAGCATCATACAGGAAATAATATATAGCACTGCAAATAATACTGAATTTAGAATGAAAAGACCAGGGTCTGAGTCCTATCTCTATCACTTATGAGTTGTAAGCCCTGAGCCTTAGTTTCCTTATCTGTATAAAGGTAATGTAATACTAGCACATAACTGTTTCACAAAATTTTGTAAGAATTCATTAATAAGCATTTTCTTAGTTCCCAATGTGTATCAGGCAATGGGAAGATAGTAGGGAGACAAAGATAATTTCAGTTTTGGACATGTTGAGGTATCTATGGGATAACCAGCCTAAAATGATTCAGGACTGGTGCAGAGTTCACCAGAGAGAATGTAGACGTAGATCAGAAGAGGGTCCAAGGCAGCATATTGATATGTGCCCACAATTAATGGGGCAGGACTTGAATTATAAGCACACAATTGGAACTGAAGATGAGCAATCAGAGAGGTGAGAAGAAAATCGAGGGGAAATTAAGAGAAGGGAGAAATTGGTTACAAATACTGTAGAGGGATTAAGGAGGACTGAGAATAAGCCATTTGATTTGTCATTTAAGAATCATTGGTAACTGTGGAGAGAGAAATTCCCGAGTGATAAGACCTGAAGTTAGATTTCAAAGGGTTGGGAAATGATTGAGGAAAAAAGAATAGAAGCAGCTAGTATAGACAAAAATTTTTCAAGAAAATTGGAAGTAAAAGAGAGAAAGTATACAGAACAATAACTGAAAGGGAATATAGAGTCTAGTGAGGGTTTTTAAAGGATGACATAGATTTGCCTTCTTAATTAGTAGGCTTTCATGCAAGGTAATGAGATTTACCTATTTTCTGCAAGTCTGCATTCTATAATTATGGAAAGATAATTGGTATTAAATAACATAGCAAAAATTTACTTCTCTTATTAAATCCCACACACAAAAACACACAAACACATACATACACACACACTTGCAAAATCAATATGCTATTTTGTTTTAGCACAAACATATATCTAGAATGAAGCCAGGGAAAGATAGATAACCTTGTTGGAAGTATCTTCAGCACTTCTGAGGAAGTACATTGTCCCACCTATTTTTGTTTTCATTTCTGCAACAAATGAACCACTTCAAAAACTCTCCTGTGGGTCACAGAAGTTAGAAGGCAAAATGCACTTGTAAGAGTGTACAGCATGGGGCAGATCCAAGATAGAAGAGTAAACGCAGGAACTTGCTTAAGTTCTTGCACCAGCCTGTAAAATATTACTCTAAAATTTTAGACGTATAGAAACCACAAAGTGACAGACAGAAATGAATCTCCTGCTAAAGCTAGACTGGCAGGCCAACAGAAAGGGTCTATCACACCTAGCTGGGAGCCAAGCACAGTCCTACCTGAGCCACTCAGGCCCAGACCCAGGGCAGCCATGCACAGTGGCACAGACTGGCCAGAGCAGACTTCAGGAAAGTGAATCACCAGCAGCTGTGGGGGTTTCCAGACTTCTCAAGCCATAAATGCCAAATAGAAAGTAAAAGGTCATTAGGGAACTCTGTTGGAACTGGATGACAGAAGAGCATGATCCGGCCCTTGTCCCAGGGAAAGAGGTGACTGAAGCATGGCGGGCTGCAATTGCTGCCATGTGGTTGCCTCTGGAGCTCCTATTCTGCAGATAGTAGGGGGACCAAGTGACCATTCAGAGGGTAATTGCTCTTGTTTTGAGCTGCTTGGATCTGGGTCGCAGTCTTGGATCATAGTCCTTGGGTGAGGAATGCCAGTGTGCCAGAGTTTGTGGTGACTGTAGAGAGGATGGCCTCCTAATAGCTCTGATGACATTTGAGAAAACCCAAGTAATTTGGGACACAGATCTCTCCGCTTTGGAAGCACAGATCTACCATGGCAAAGAGCTCAAAGGTCAAGTAATTGACTGGCAAGATGAATAAACAGAGGAAGCACAATCAGACCATAGAATACTTTTTTGGGGACAAAAAGGATCAAAACATGGAATCAGAAGAAGACAACAAAGTCAAAACTACTATAGCAAAAGCTTCCAAGAAAAATATGAACTGTTTACAGGCCATGGAGAAGCACAAAAAGGATTTTGAAAATCAAGCAAGAGCAGTGGAGGAAAAACTGGGAAGAGAAATGAGAATGATGCCAGAAAATCATGAAAAGTGAGTCATCAGCCTGCTAAAGGAGCTCCCCAAAATACTGAAGAAAATAACACCTTAAAAATAGATTAACTCAAATTACAAAAGAGGCCCCAAAAGCCAATGAAGAGAAGAATGTCTCAAAAAGTTAAACTGGTCAGATGGAAAAGGAATTTTAAAAACTCATTGAAGAAAATAATTCCTTCAAAATTATATTGGAGCAAATGGAAGCTCTTGACTTTATGAGAAATAAAGATACTATTAAAAAGATCCAAACAAATGAAAAAAATAAAAGACAATTTAATCTATCTCACTGGAAAAACCACTGATCTGGAAAATGGATCCAGGAGAGATAATTTAAAAATTATTGGACTACTTGAAATCCACGATAAAAAAGAGCCTAGAAACCATTCTTCAAGAAATTCTCAAGGAAAATTGCTCTACTATTCTAGAAGGAGAGGGAAAAATAGAAATAGAAAGAATGTACTTATCACCTCTTGAAAAAGATTCCAAGAAGAAAACTCCTTGGAATATCAGAGCCAAATTTCAGTGTTCCCAGGTCAAGGGGAAAATATTACATGCAGTCAGGAAGGAACAATTTGAGTTTTGTGGAAAGACAATCAGGATAAAACAAGATCTAGCAGCATCTACATTAAGGGATCAAAGGGCTTGGAATATGATATTCTGGAGGTCAAAGGAGCTAGGATTAAAACAAAGCATCAGCTGTGCCCATCAAAACTGAGTATAATGCTTCAGAGGAAAATATGGTCATTCAATGAAATAGAGGACTTTCAAGTATTCTTGATGAAAAACAAGAGTTGAAGAGACAAGTTGACTTTCCAATGCAAGAAGCAAGAGAAGCATGAGAAGGTAAATAGGAAAAAAAATTATAAGGAACTTATTAAAGTTGAACTATTTACATTCCTACATGAGAAAATGATAATTGTAACTCAAGAGACTTTTCTCAGTATGAGGATAGTTGAAGGGAATATTTGTGTGTGTGTATACACACACACATACATACATGTACATATAGGACAGTGTATGTGTGTATAAATACATAGGTCAGTATGTGTATATATGTGTAAATGTATGCATAGAAGTCAGAGGATCAGTTGAATATGAAATGATGATAACTAAAAAATAAAATTAAGAGGTGAGAGAGGAATATAATGGGAGGAGAAAGGGAGAGATAGAATAGGGTAAATTATCTCATATAAAAGAGGCAAGAGAAAACTGTTGCAATGGAAGGGAAAAGGAGGAAGGTGAAAGGGAATGGGTTAACCTTATTTTCATTGAATTTGGCTTAAGAAGATACACACTCAATTGGGTATATTACCCTATAGGAAAGTAGCAGGGAAGGGGATAAGAGGGGGAATGTTAGAAGGGAGGGTAGATTGGGGGAGAGGGTAGTTAGAAGCAAACACTTTTAAAAGGGACAGGGTCAAAATACAAAATAGAATAAGTGGGGGGAGGGTTAGGATGGAGGGAAATACAGTTAGTCTTTCACATTATAACTTCTATGGAAATTTTTCTCGTAACTAAACATGTACAAAGTATATTGAATTTCTTGTCTTCCCAGTGGGGGTTTATGAAGAGGAAAGAAGGGAAAAAATTTGGAAATCAAAGTTTTAAAAACAAACGTTAAAAAATTTGTTTTTTTTCATGCAACTGGGTAATAAGATATACTGACCCTGGGGTATGGAAATCCTACTTACTCTATTAGAAAGTTATGGGGAGATGGGGGAGGACATAAGACAGAACAGATTATGGGAAGGGGTATTCAGTAGGATTGTTATTTTGGGGTAGGGGTAGGGAAAAAAAGAAAATTTGTAACTCTAAATATTGTGGAAATGAATGTTGAAAACTAAAAATAAATAAATAAAAGATTAATTGAAAACAATTTTTAAAAAGAGTGTACAGCTAGGTGGCTTGGTAGATAGAGTGCTGGGCCTGGCATCAAGAAGGCCTTAGTTCAAATATGGCCTCAGACACTTATTAAATGTGTCATCCCAGGCAAGTCACTTAAACCTGTTTGCTTTTATCTGCTATAGAATAATTGCTTGCTACTTTCCTTCATTCTGGAAGTGGACCATGACATCAGGGAGGTGATGCCATGACATGCAAGTGAATAGAATTTAAATGAGGAAGGGCTGTACAAAGTCACCAGCCTCACTTTCTCCTCTATTGTCATCTGGGTCCAGTGGCCAGTTATGGATCAGGACAACTGGAGAGAGCCCAAGATGCAAAGGAGGACCTTGGCCTTTTCAAGCTAAGGTCTTTAACAAGTCTCAGTTTGACTGAGGTAGTGCCCATTCAGAAATTAAGGCTTAATAAAAAAAAAAAAAACATAGCAAAGGATGGACTTTTTAAAAAATAGATCTGGGAGGTGAAGACCCTCAGGATTTCTGACCAATTGTTTACAGAGAACTTTATGTATGTTATCTTATTTAATCCTCAACAACAATCTTCGGAGTAAGGAACTGTTACCATCATTTTACAGGCAGGAGAACTGAAGCACAGAGGTTAGGTGATTTGACCAATGTTATACAGCTAGTAAGTGTTTGAATCAGGATTTAATTGAGATCTTCCACACACTGTAGATTCAGCACTCTATGAACTATACAACCCAGTTGCCTGGATTGAGTAGATAGAGAACTAACCTTTGGGCAAATTAGAAAAACCCAAGTTCAGCTCCCTCCTTTGATACAAGCGAGGTTTGTGAACCTAGGCAAGTCTTTTAAGCTCTGAGTACTATAGAGAGAGTTCCCTCATCTAGTAGGGCTATATTTCCATTAGACTATGAACTCCTAAAGAGGAAGGACTATTTTTTTCTTCTTTCTTATATCTGTAACACTTCCCACAGCGACTGACCCTTAGTCGGCACTTAATAAAAATTTCTTCACTATTTCAATGAAATCACAAGGCTGCTCCTTTGTCTTTCCCCAAAGAAGCCATTCCAATGGTGTGTTTGATGTGCATGTGTGAGTGTATGTTCAATTTTTCACAATGACATATTATCTATATAAAAAGGGAAGAGATGCGTGAAGACATCAGTTATTGATTGGTCATTTAATCTAGAAGGATTTGTGATCCAATGGAAAGAGCACAGAACTTGGAGTGCGAAGCCACAAGTTCAAACCTTAGCTAGGCCAATAGTAAACCAGGCAACTGGGAAAGTTACTTTATCCTCCTAGCCTCAGGTTTTTCATGTATAAAATGAAGGTGTTGAATTAATAATCTCTAATGCCCCCTTATGTATTATTTGATTCTATAGTTATGGCTCCTTCTTACCTTTCTTATGTATTGCCTCCCTTCACACCCTGTACCTCATCCCTCTACTCCATAGTCTAGGCATATTGGCTTCCTTGTTTTATTTCTCATCTTTTTACCTTTGCGCTGGCTGTCCCCTATGCCTGTAATCTTCTCCTTCTTCACCTCTACCTCTTAGAATCACAGAATTCCTTCATACTCAGTTCAAACTGAACACAAACTGTGGAAGGCCTTTCATGGTCCTCCTACACTTCTAGAGCTTTCTCCTCTGAAAGTCCCTTCCCTCTACTCTGTATTTGTTAATGGGTCTTCTTTATATTTGTAAACTTAAATCTCCCCTATTAAAATATAAGTTTCTTGATGGCAGACATTGATTATTTTTGCCTTCCTACTTAGCACAGTAAGTGCTTGGCATCTAATGAGCTCTTAGTAGTCATTCCTGTGTCTGTGCTTTGGCTCATGCCTGCAAATCACCTCTGATTATTCATTCTCCATTTTTAAAGAATAACTATCCCCACTAGAGCTCTATGAAGGTTAGGATGATATTTTAAAAGGGTAAGGAATCAGGTAGGACATGGTATCAGACAATAACTATGATGTTTTTTAGATTGTGGATAACATTAACCTCAATGTTTGACCTGATAGATTGTAGGCAAAAGGGATTAGATTTTTGCATCATTTTAACTTCAAAGTTGATTCTTTTGCTCTTTTAAATGAGCAAAGTGGCTTTCTTTTGACTTGTATTTGATAACTACCAAGTGTCTTATTGAATTTTAGCCATCAAAGCTGAGTCACTGAATGGATTTAGCTCAGGCCTGGCATAGGGTAATTGCCACCCTTGGCTCCCTCCATCATTCACACACTGCCAGATTTCAACCCTTCAGCAACCCCTAAAATCAGCTTTCTCCATTCTTAGCCTTGGGCTACTGAAAACTGAAGTAAGTCAATCAGACATGCTAATTGGTTGACTAACAAATTAATGAAATATAAAATCTATTAGGCCTTCACTTTTGTGTAGAAATTTACTTAGTCATCACAGATTAGCTATTATGTTCTCAATCTCCACTGTTCTAAACTTCCCCTTCTCTTTTCAAACCTATAATAAATTCTCTGACTTCGCTATCTTATTATCAAACAACTTTGGCTCCTAATTTATTGAGAAAAGTGAGGCTACCAGTCACAAATTCTCTTGTCTCCTATTCGCCATACTTCAATATCCCTCTCAGATGTTCATTTTTCTTCTCTTTTTTGATTCAGTCTCTGAGGAGTTTTTCTCTTTGGCAAGGCTAATCCTTCTACTTAAACCTTTAACCCTGTCCTTTGCTCTAGGAGCTCAACTCACTGAACATTTTTCATTATTTCTTCTCTCTCATCTCTCTTTTTCTACTATTTTTTCTCCACTGCATAAAACTCGATTGCATTCAGATTTCCCTCATCCTTTAAAAAAATTAAAATCAAAATTTTCACCTTTCCTGTCAGTAACCTGATTTATCACATAACAGCTCTATTCCATTCACCCCAAAATGCTAGCATTAACATTGACTCTCATTGCCTGAAGTTTTTCACAATCCACTCACTTCCCAGTCCCTTCAAATCTGGATTTTGAATTTGCCAGTGAATTAAATGTGCTCTTACAAGCTCCTTTCTGTCTTAGGTGGTAAATTCAGTGTCTTTGTCTTAAAACTGCGTATCACCAACTAACATATATTAATAATTTCCTATGTGTCAGGCACTATTCTAAGTACTGAGAAAGAACTCATGGTTTTCCCTACCTCAATAGAAAGAAGGAATTTTGGAGGTAGATTTGGGGAAAGATAATGAGTGCAATTTTGGAGATGCTGCATTAGAGGCTATGACAGTACCTGTACATAGAAGAATTCAGTAGGTATTTGGTGATTTGAGGTTTGACATCAAGAAAATTATTTGACCTCCATATAGATATTTGGAAGTTATTTGTGCAAAAATTACAATTGAACCCATGGGAGTTGATGAGATCATCAATGAATGAAGTCATGGAAAAACATTTATTAATTGTCTATAATGTGCTAGGTAATCAGGATACAAATATACAAAGGAGGCAGCTGTTTTCCATAAGGAGCTTATCTTCCAATAGAAAGAAACAAAAAATATATGAAGCTGTGGCCAGTGAAGTAGATTTGACCTGCACAGTTGCAGGGATACTAAGTGGAATTGTAATGGTATTGGCTTTACTTTTCCAGAAAAATATGGTATTATTGATCTGATCTTAGATTTGTTCCCAGAGCAAGAGGAGTAGAGTACAGTTGAATAATAACAAGACTGATAACAAGATATTCATAGTGAATGACTTAATGGATTGTCTATAGAGTATGTTCCGGGGACAGCCACATATAGATGGTCAATTGAGTTTGCACTTTTTAATATTACCAACCAGGATTTCTCAGACCTAGATCATTATTTCTTTTTTTATTTCAATTTCAATTTTATTTATTTATTTATTTTTGCTTTTTGAAGGGGTGTTGAGGTTAAATGATTTGCCCAAGGTCACACGGCTATTAAGTGTTAAGTGTCTGAGGCCAGATTGAACTCAGGTCCTCCTGACTACAGGGCTAGTGCTCTATTTCCTGCACCATCTAGCTGCCCCTAGGTCTTTATTTCTAAAACAGAATAGATTTAATACTCTAAGGAGGTAAATAGAGAAGAACATGATTTCTGGAGGTAAAGTATATGGTGAGATCAGTCTGTCAGTCAGTCAACAGGTATTTTTTAAGCATCAATTTTGTGGAAGATGCTGTGCTAAACACTGGGAATACAAAAACAAGCTAAAATATATAAAAAAACAGATCTTGTCCTCAAGAATAAGAGAAAAACATATAGGAAAGAGCTTTGATGAACACCCACACTTAGGGGGTGAGTACTAGATGATTCATCAGAAGAGACTGAGAAGAAGTGATGAGAGAGGTAGGAGGAAAAAAAGGGGGGGGGAAGCAGTGTTATGGGAAACCAGAGTAGAAGAAAATATTCCAATAGGAGGAGTTGACTGACAGTTTAAAAGTTATAAAAATGTTCAGGATGAAGATTGAGTAAAGGCTCACATCGTTATTATTTCAGAGAGCATTGGAAAACTTGAAGATTTAATGGTGGGCTTGGAATCCAGAATTAAGAAATGACTGGATTTTATTCATGGAATTTTAAATCTCATTTGGATAATAAGGGTCTTTGTTTGGAACTGGGAAATCAGTGCCTAGAAGAAACTACCCTTTGTGAATGAGTCCAAACAGATAGAGATTTCTCTACTACTTCCTTCCTCCCCCATACTAAGCAGCCCAGCCCAACAGTCAGGATGTCCCTGGTTAAGTTGAAAGAGGTGGCAGAATTTGCCCCTTCTTAGGACAGGGCTATGCAGCAATATTCCTACTAATGAAGAAGATGTATTTCAATAATACTTCCTTATCATAAAGTTAGAAAGCAGTGAAAAAATAATGTAGGATTTAGAGAATAAAATATAAGCATATTAAGGGCAAGAGGCTATTCTGTTTTATATTTCTGAAACCCCAGGACACTTGACACTTTGAAAATAGTACACACCTAATAAATTCTTGTTAAATTGAATTCTAATATTTCAGGTAAGAGACATATGATCATAGAATTAGAGCTAGAAAAGGTCACCTTGCTTAGTAAAATCCACCCACCCATCCCTTGCATACAGACATACTTTCTATAAAGCAAAAACTAAAATGTTAAATGTACCAGAAAAAAAGAAGATGTACCTAAGAGACTCAAAGCGAGGGAAGAGAGATGAACAAGAGTTCCCGTGAGAAAATAAC
>NW_027187378.1:18599920-18605324 GCF_028583685.1 Petaurus breviceps papuanus
GGGAGGATCAAGATGGCAGTGGAGAAACAGGACTTCTGCTCAACTGCTCCCACCTCCTTCAATTCATGTAAAATATGACACTAGACAAACATTGGAGCTACAGAACTCAGAAAACGACAAAAAGAAGCTAACCTCCTGCTGAGGACATCCCAGCAGGCTGGCAGAAGCTGCCAGCACAGTGCTCTGGGAGCTGAAGCCACTATGCATAAGCCCAAAGTTTTAGCCTCAGGATAGCATGACCAGCCACTGGCTGGAGGGACTTCAGATCACCAGCAACTGTGGCAGTTTCCAGAATTATCAACCCAAAGAGGCTAAGGACAAAGTGAGAGGTCAGTGCAGTGTGGACTTTGGAACCTGGGAATTCAGGAGTCCAATCCATCCTTTGCCACTGGGGCAAGAAGCAAGTGAGGTTCCACAGCCATGCAGCTACCCACCATGTGGCTGCTTCAGAGCTCCTGGTCTGCAGACTGTAGGGGGACCAAGCAACCAGTCTGAGGGGTAAAGCTCTTGCTTTAACCTGCTTGGATCTGGATTGCAGTCTAGGGTGGAGGTCCTGGGGTTAGTCAACAGTTTTCTAGTCCATGTGGAGGCTTCAGAGAGGGCACCCATCTAATAGCTCCAGTAGCTGCAAAAACCGCAGCATTTGGAATAAAGCTCCTTTTTCTGGTGGCAGAGTTCTACTGTGGCAAAAGGCACAAAAGGCAAGTAATTGAGTGGCAACATGAGCAGGCAAAAGAAACAAACCAAGCAGAGCAATCCAACTTTACACTCCTATTTTGGGGACAAAAAGGATCAAAGCATGGAACAGGAGGAAGACAGTGAAGTCAGAATTCCTGCACCAAAAGCTTCAAAGGAAAATATGAACTGGTTATAGACCATAGAGGACCATAAGAAGCAGATAAGAGAAGTGGAGGAAAAATTGGGAAGAGAAATGAGAACGATGAAAGAAAATTATGAAATGATAGTCAACAAGCTGACTGAAGAATACAACACCTTAAAAAATAGACTAACTCAGATGGCAAAAGAGCCTCAAAAAGGTAATGAGGAGAAGAATGCCTTAAAAAGCCAAATTTGCCATATGGAAAATGAATCTCAAAAGCTCATTGAAGAGAGTCATTCCTTCAGAATTAGATTGGAGCAAATGGAAGCTAGTCACTTTATGAGAAATGAAGATACTATTAAACAGATCCAAACAAATGAAAAAAATAGAAGGCAATGTGAAATATCTCATTGGGAAAACCACTGACCTGGAAAACAGATTAAGGAGAGATAATTTAAAAATTATTGGACTTCCTGAAAGCCATGATCAAAAAAAGAACCTAGAAATCATCCTTTAAGAAATTCTCAAGGAAAATTGCCCTGATGTTTTAGAACCAGAGGGTGAAATAGAGGTTGAAAGAATCCATCACTTACCTCCTGAAAAAGATCCCTAAAAGAAAACTCCTAGAAATATTATAGCCAGGTTCCAGAGTTCCCAGATCAAGGAGAAAATATTACAAGCAGCCAGGAAGCAACAATTTCAATATTGTAGAAGCACAAACAGGATAACTCAGGACCTGGCAGCTTCTACACTGAGAGATCAAAGGGCTTGAAATATGATATTCCAGAGATCAAAGGATCTGGGATTAAAACCAAGAATCACCTACCTAGCAAAACTGAGTATCATGTTTCAGTGGAAAATATGCCATTCAGTGGAATAGAGGACTTTCAAGCATTCTTGATGAAAAAACCAGAACTGAATAGAAAATTTGACATTCAGGTACAAGAAACAAGAGAAACACGAGAAGGGAAACATGGAAAGGAAATCATAAGGAACTTATCAAAGTTGAACTGGTTATATTCCTACATGGAAAAAAATGATGATTGTAACTTATGAAACTTTTCTCAGTATAAGAATATTTGAAGGGAATAGAAATATGTATATATATATATATGTGTGTGTGTGTGTATACATACACATATATGTCTATATAGGAGGGTATATGGACATATGAATACATATGTGAGTGTGTGTATGTGTGTATGTATATATATATATATAGGTATGCATAGACAGAGGGCACAGAACCAGTTGAATAGGAAAGGATGATACTTAAAAGGTGAAATGAAGAAGTGAGAGAGTAGAATAATGAGGGGATATGGAGAGAGACAGAATGGGATAAATTATATATATATATATATATATATATACACACACATACATATATATAAAAGGCAAAGGAAATTGTTACAATGGAGGGGAATAACAGTAAGGCAAAATGGAATTGTGTCAACCTTATTCTCACTGAATTTGGCTTAGGGAGGGAGTGACATACACACTAAAAAATGTATCTCACCCTATAGGAGAGTAGAGGGGAAGGGGAAAAGAGTGGGGATAATGGAAGGGAGGGCAGGTTGGGGGAGGGAGGGAAATTGGAAGCACAAACTTTTGAAAAGGTACAGGATCAAAGTAGAGAATAGAACAAGTGGGGAGTGGGATAGGATGGAGGGAAATATAGTCAGTCTTTCACAATATATCCACTATGGAAATGTTTTGCATAGCTACACATTTACAATCTATATTGAGTTGCTTATCTTCCCAGTGATGGTGGGTGATGACAGAGGAAGGGAAAGAATCTGGAATCCACAGTTTAAAATCAAATTTAAAAAATATATACACATATTATTATTACTATTTTTACATGTAACTGGGAAATGAAATATATAGGCACTGGGCCATAGAGATCCACCATGCTCAACCGGAAAGTCAGAGGGGGGATGGGAAAAAATATAAAGAGAAAATCAGGAAGGGAAAGATTCTACCTATTCTCATGAAAGGAAGAATGAAAGGAAAGACCTGGAAGGAGTGTACTTATATTAAAACAGGTCAGGCCCTATGCCTAAGAAAATCAGTGAGGGAGGGTTGTACCAAATTCCAGAATGATGGTGTTAGGAAAGACCTTAGAGAGTCTAACACTTTCTTAATTTTCAAGATGAATAAAATGACTTGTCCGAGGTCACAAAGTTAGTATATGTGCAAACCTAAATCTAGTTCTGTGTCTAATATTCAGTGTATGTAGGTGCATCTATCACCTTCAGGTATTAGATCTAAGTCGATTATTTTCAGGTACTTTGTGGGGTAAAAGAGACTGGTGGATACCATGGATTATTTTTTAAGAACCACAATTTTATCTTATTTGTTTTATTTTTTGTGAATGTCATTATTTTATTTTTTAAAATTATTTTTAGTTTTTAACATTCACTTCCATAAGTTTTAAATTTTCTCTGCTTCCCTCCCCTCCCCATGCCTCAAGATTATGTGCAATCTGATATAGGCTCTACAAATACATTCTTACTGAGCATATTTTCAGATTTTATGTTGTATAAAAGAATTGGAACAAATGAAAGGAATCACGAGAAAGAAGAAAACAAAACAAAACAAAAAAAGAGGGCAAATTCTGTGCTTTGCTTTGCATTCAGACTCCCTACTTCCTTCTGTGGATATGGATGGTCATTTTCCATACTGAGTCTTGGAGTTGTTTTAGGAACTTGCAATACTGGGAAGTGCTAAGTCTATCAGTCAGTCATCAAAAAATGTGGCTGTTACTTTGTACAATATTTTCCTGCTTCTGCTCACTTCATTCAGCATTGGTTCATATAAGTCTTTCCCATGTTTCTCTGAAGTTTGCTTACTCATCATTTCTTATAGACAATAGTATTCCATTACAATCATATATCAAAACTTGCTCAATTGTTTCACAATTGATGGGTATCCCCTCAATTTCCAGTTCTTGGTGACCACAAAAAGAGCTGCTATAAATATTTTTGTACATGTGAGTCCTTTTTCCCATTTTTTTATGATCTCTTTGGGATATAGTCCTGGAAGTGATATTGCTGGGTCAAAGGGTATACACAATAAACCATGCATTATTAAGACCACCTTATTAATTCTCAAGAAAGGGATAGGTGAGCATGATGATAAGGGTTCCCCTACCCCACAATATGCCAACCTATTCTTGATGTGCCAAACTCTACAATTACAGATAAAAAATATTTAAAATGGAATCACACAGATAAAGTAACAACTTCAGTGTAAACTTCTACTGTACCACTCTTTAACTGAAGACCAGTGTGATGGTGTAAACAGTGCTGTAATGTAAACAGTATCGAGGATTTTCCCAAAGAGGAGTGAGCTGGATATTTTGATAAGCAAGTAGCTTTCTTTAGGTGGATAATATAGTAGGGTCCCAGAAGTTATAGGCTGAGAAATACTTTAAGGAGTATAAGAAAAAAAAATTAAAGTGGTGATTGGTGACTCATTCTTCATAGTTACCAACTATTTATTGATCTAATAACTATAGAGAGATATGTTATCTTCTTGTGAGAAGTCCAAGACAAAAAACCTACAAAGATCAAAATGGATAACAGTTACCTACTGATATTGATTCACATGGGTGTAAATGGCCTGAAGTAGCCTAAAACAATAGTGCTGAGGATTTTGTAGTCCAGGATAAGTAATTTCAAATTATAGAAGGATAAGATTTTCCTTAGTTGACTATGGCTTATTGAAGGCAAGGAATCTAGAGGAGAAAAATTGATTGAGGTATAAGCATCTGGTCAGGAAGCTGTAATTTGTAAATTACACATTGGGTTCCTGGTCTATGGCTTACAATCTTGGGTTGTTAGATTCCTGACCAGGGATGGAGTACCTTAACACAGACTGATCAAAGATATTTTCCTGGTAGCCGATATATATAACCAAAAATGTTTTCAACTAAGATGATTTTGAGAGGTAGAAAATAGACTCTGCATAGCTAGTATCATAGATAGTAGCTAAAATGAAAGAAAAATAGAAGTCAAGAATCTGAGAGAGCAAAAAGTCCAGGAAACTGAATAACTTCAAAGGTGTGTGTGTGTGTGTGTGTGTGTGTGTTTGTGTGTGTGTGTATATAACTTTAAAAGAGTGAGAGGAACAATATATCTTAAAGACAAATTTGACCTCATTGATATCAAACAACTTGTTAGAGGAGAGGGTGAGAATAAGAGAGATCCATGACTATAATAAAGTTATGAAAGCAGATATCTTCTTCAAAAGGAACAGGAGATATATAGGAGGTGATGGAGATAACAATGCATGTTAAGAAGGTATACATGTATTAAGAAATCTAGCAACCAAATAGGGAGAGAATCTTGGATTACATTTTGTAATCAAGCTCAATGGAAGGATATACAGAAATGGTTTTAACCATCTTGATGAAAGGGACAAATAAAGGACAAATAAAAGAGGCATTCATAATATGGATCACTTCTGGCAGAGATATATGATATAGTAGTGATAGAAGACTTCAATTATCCAGACATCTTTTAGATCTCCTGGTCTCTCTCTTTGTCCATCTCTTTTTCTCTATCTCTCTCTTTGTCTCTG